>NC_081412.1:9971602-10271602 GCF_030272615.1 Cryptomeria japonica | reverse complement strand
AGAAATATAATGTTTCTAAATTCAAAAAAAAATTACATATCTACAAAAATATTTTAAAAATACAATATAGTATTTAATATGTAAAATATTAATTATTTAAAGTTTCTAATTTATCATATAGATGCGATTTTTATATTTATATTAGTTGAGTAGCACAAATATTTCAAAAATAATATATAATTTTTTATTTTTTTATTTAGAAATATCAATAAATATCTATATTAATAATTTTAATCATAAATTAAATTGGCTTTATATTTTTATTATAATCCTTCCAATATGATACCTTTGGATAGAAGTTAGATTCAATATAATGTGACTGTTCTATTTATAGTTACACAAATATTTCAAAAATAATAAATAATTCTTAATTTTTTAATTTAGAAAGATCAATAAGAATTTCTATGTTAATAATTTTAATCATAAACTCAAATTGGACTTATAATTTTATTCTAATCCTACCAATATGATAGCTTTGGTTAGATAGATCTTGCAAGTTAGATTTAATTATAATGTATTCATTTAAAATAATTTGATTGGATGTCTTAACATTGTGGGTTTCATGGTAAATTAAACAATAAGTTATTTTTGGTTGAGTTGTGTTTGACTCCTACATGGGAGGTATACTTTTATTCTAAATTCTCTTTCCTAAATATATTTTCTATTGAACACAAAATATATTTAATGTGTATGTTTTAAATAGTCATTGTTAGGGTTATGATCAAACTTTAACACTAATCCTAACCTTAACTAATTGAAATGTGATTGAATTGAAATATTAAATCAATCCTTATTCAATAAGCAAACTCTAACCCTAATTGACATTGATTCAATTATAATACTAAATCAATCGTTATTCAATAATCAAACCCTAACCCTAATTGAACCCTAATCATAATTAAATTACAACCCTAACCTTAATCCTATATAACTAAATCATAACCCTAATTGAATTATAATACTAACTATAACTATAACTAAATCCTTACCATGTAATCAAACCTTAACCTTCATATATCCCTAATCTAGAGCTAATTAAATCCTAACCCTAATTAAATCTTTGCGCTAACATACCTTAACCCTAATTAAACCTTAGCCCCAACCTTAAACTATAGCCCAAACCCTAACCCTAACCCCAAGCTTTATCCTAGAATAGTAACTTTAATGATAACCTAATCTTTACCATAACCATAATTTAACCCTAATGGAACCCTAACCATAATTAAATTATAGCCCAAACCTTAAGCCTAATGTAATTGAATTATAACCCTAATACTAACCATAATTGAATTTGTAGACACCCAAAATTGTCATGTCTAATTAAATAAATATTTTATTTATTTAATTATCTAAGCCTAATTCTTCTATTAATTAAATAAATCTTTATTTATTTAATTAATTCATTTATCCTCTTCTAGCCTTATTTCTCATTTGAATAAATACATTTATTTATTTAAATTATCCTTTTCCTAAATTAAATAAATATTTATTTAATTAATTATCTCATTTCTTCTATTAATTAAATAAATCTTTATTTATTTAATTAATTCATTAGCTTTTTTCTACCCATGACACATGTCATTCATCTCTTAATTCATACACTACCTACCCCTTCCATTATTTTATTATTTCTTCTACCTACCCTCTAATCATAGCCGACCTCCTTTTACACCTCTCAATCTTATCCCTCCATTTCATATTTGTGTCTTCTATATAAGGAGATGCTTCCTTCATTATCAAACCCTAATCAATCATTCTAATCAACCTAGCTAATCATTTTATGCACTTGACTACACTACGATCCTACTTGCAACCACATTTCGTTCTTTGTTGAGCTCTTGTACACATAAAATCTGAGAGCAAATATATCAAGCAAGATCAATGGAGATAGGAAGAATGGAGATCCAAACCCTATTGGACATGTAATGGTATAATCTTTGTGATTTCATTTGATTTGCATTGTCTTAGGTAATCTTCATATGTTATGGTGGATCTTTGTTGTTGTTAGGCTAGGGTTTTGTGGTTGAATTCATTTAGCCTTTCAATTTTGTTATTATTGTTATCCATTTTCACCATATACAGAATTATAATACTAATGCTAACTATAACTATATCCTTACCATATAATCAAACCTTAACCTTCATATATCTCTAATCTAGAGATAATTGAATCCTAACCCTAATTAAATCTTTGTACTAACATAATATAACCCTAATCAAGTAAAAATTTTGGTTTTGGGTCAATGTAAAACCCGTTTACCTTTGTCAAAAATATAACCCTAATCAACCCTTATCCTCAACCTCAAACTATAGCCCAAACCCTAACCCTAACCCCAAACTTTATCCTAGAACAGTAACCTTAATCATAACCTAATCTTTACCATAACCCTAATCTAACCCTAACAATAACCTAACCCTAAAATTAATCCTAACCTTAAAAACCATATCTTTAACAACAACCTAGAAACCCTAAGGTATTCTTAACCCTAAAATTAACCTAACATTGACCCTAACCCTAATTAAACCTTTATGCTAATGTAACCCATAACTTGACCCTAGCCTTAATTAAATGGTATCCTTAACACTAATTAAATGTTATCCCTAACCTTAAGCTCAAGATTCATTATAAAATCCTAACATATTTACCCTCAACCCTAAGCCTGTCCAAATCTTAACATTATTTATAACCCTAATTGATTTTATAAACCTAAGCCTATATGAATCTTAACACTATTTATAACCCTAACCATAAACATGATATAAAAAATAACATTAACCCTCACACTCTCCCTTAATCCTAACCCTAACCATGATGTAAACTCTAACCCTAGCCATAATCCTAGTCATAACTATAACCTTAAGCCTAACCATAAACCTAACCCTAACTGCAACCCCAACCATGATGTAAACCATAACCTTAACCATAACTCTAAACCTTAACCCTCTAAACCTTAACCCTAACCTAACTATAACCATATACCCTAACCCTAACAATAATATTTAGGCATAACCCTAAAACCTAATCCTAAACATAACCGTAACCATAACCATAACTCGAAAACTTTCCCTAATCCTAAGAGTAAATCCTATTTATAATCTTAATCCTAACCTGAAACCCTAACCCTAACCTTAATATTAAACCCTAATCCCCATTGTAATCCTCACCCTAACCTTAAGCATATGTGATGTAAATCCTAATCCTTAACCTAACCTTAACCCTAACCCTAAACCTAAACCTAACTCTAGCTTTGATGTAAACCCTAACCCTAGCCATAATCATATGGCCCTAACCATAATCCTAAACCTAACCATAACCCCAAACAATAACCCTAATCATAATCCTTACCCTAACCCTAATCATAACTCTAACCTAGCCACAATCCTAAACCTTGACCCTAACAATAATTCTACTATAAAATTAACCCTACCCAAAATTAAAATTTATTCCTAATATATTATTAACACTAATCTAGCCCAAACCCTAATCCTAACTGAACTTTAATACTAATTTAACCCTAACCTTAATGTAATGGAACTATAACCCTAATTCTAACCCTAACTTTGATGTAAACCCTAAATGTGATTGTAACCCTAACCATAAGCTTAACCTTAAATCTAAACCCTTACCCTAACCATAATCTTAAACCCTAAATCTAACCCTAACCTAAAACCTAACCCTTAACCCTAATCCCTCTAATTGAATGATAACCCTAAACTCAACTCTAACCATAGATTTGAACTCTAAATACAACTTGATCCCTAATCTAACCATTTAATTGAACCCTATTCTTAAAATTAACCCTTTTCATCAATCGTAACCATAATTGAATCCTAGCCCTAAACTTAACCCTAACCGTAATTAAAATCTAATGCTAACCCTAATCCAGCCCAAACCCTAATCCTAATTGAAATGTAATACTTAACCCCGGAATGCTAATGAAGTTGAATAACAACCCTAATTCTAACCATAATTATACTCTAGTACTAAGTGTAGCTGAACCCTTATAATAACCTAACCTTAATATTAAGCTTAACCATAATTACTATTACATCAAATTGGGAGGATGAAGGCACTTGTTCATATTCTTAGCAATGAATGGCAGTATGCACAGTGCATGACTATACTTAATGATTGTAAGGAGTCTACTTTATATTGCATATGGTTACATCTAGTTAGTATAATAGAATCTATTTATTTTGTTTATATAGAAAATCTTGATGATTTTGACAAATTTTATTAGATATGATCAAAAGCTAAAGTTTTTCTTAGTCCATAGCTTATCATATTTTTTAGGAATTATTTTTATTGGCTTTTTCTTTGTGTTATTTTGTATCATGTAGTGGAATGAATCTAATAGCTGAGTATGTATAAAAGTTCATTATGGTGTTAGCACTTAGGCCTTCGATTCAATATATTAAAAGAATTTGGAGTTGGGAAATAATATATTAGTAAAAACTTAATAAGGAAGTAATACATGTGTAACTATACCCTTCACAAGTCATGTCAAAGAAATAATCAATTATATGCTTCACACATAATGTGATTTATAATGCATGTCTTGGTGAATAATATTTCGTCTAATACTTTTTTGGGTCTTTTTGGATAACTCAATAAAGATATATCTCATTCAATGACTAAAGATGTATCTCATTGGACTACATCATTGATAACAAACCCCACTAAAAAAAAATGGGCATTGATTTGGAAATGTGCTATTTTAATTATTGCTTTCTAACAAAGGTATAAGAATCATTTATGAAATAAATTTAAGAAGAAAAACGCATGGAATTTGGCACATAAAATGTTTAAAATAAATAATTTATACAATAATGAAAAAAATTATATGAAATGTTAATATAAAAGTTCTACCATTCTCATCGAAGGTGAAGAATAAATAATTGAACACTCATAAAGGACATTGTCTTAAAAAATGATACAACAATTCTTCTTGGTAATGGCAATCCATCAAACCCTACAAGAATAGGAAAATCCAATGAGTAGCTCCAACATCATAAACAAAATAAACAAAACTACTAGTAGTTTTGACTAACCAAGAAAAGAAGAAAAGAGAGGTCAACATAATTTGTTGCATAAAGAGATGAAAATACTTTATGGCAAGAAACAATGAGGTATGGTTTTGCTAGATGTGTCCATCTAACAAGGATTCATTTGATCAATGAATGTGATAGTGTATTTTGTGATGTGGGTGATGCAATCAATACTCTGCATGATGAAAACAATATAATAGATCTCCACACAATGTGCCAAATATAATAAAGATTTGTGTAATGGTATAGAAGAGGGGATTCCATACCCTCAAGATGATGAGATCTGAAGGAGAAAGTGACCCTATGCTTCCTCACTATACTAGCACTTTAGCGAGCTAGGAAAATGATATAGAAGAGATAAACTCAACAATGCTAAATATGTCTATGAATAGAAAATATTAAATAACTATAACGTGCAAAGAGAAATATTTTGACTATAGAAATAAAAATCTTGAGATGTGTGTTTTTTACCATCAAAATGGTGAAACCTCAACCTCTTATGCTAGTGCACCACGAGGATTTTTGCACACCACATTGTAGTCCATATGAATAGAGAACCTCAAACACCAGAAAGGTCTTTACGCTGCACACACCTATTCACCACTTCCACACATTGAGAAAAGGAAAATCCTTGGTCTTGTTGATAAATGGATTTGTCACTACGAACAGTTCTTCAAAATGACCCTATTTATCAAGTTTTTTTCCTTTGCCCTATCAAATTCGTATCATAGCTCAGAGAAAAGAAGAGTGGATATATTTGACTTTAATCATATATATATATATATATATATATATATATATATATATATATATATATATATATATATATATATATATATATATATATATATATATATATATATATATATATATATATATATATATATATATATATATATATATAATATTCCGAGAGATATCCTTCTCTAGGCACCTATTGGAGTTCGGGACACATGAAAAAAATAGGTGCCTCGAGAAGGATATCTCTCAGTGTATTATATATATGTGATTAAAATCAAATATATATAAGCTAGTTACGCCAAGAGAAGTTCCTATACAGTCACAGCAGGGGAGTGAAGGATAGAATAAAAGTAGAATATATGAAGAGAAGTTCCTATACAGTCACTCAACATATGAAGAGGCTATTGTTACAATTTAATCACTATAAAAGAGGAAGTGGAGAATATTAAATGCATGCATTCTTGAGGCATTTTGGCTATGGAACTCTTCACTCATAGTCCCTTTATTTCTATCTAGAGGAATCCTATTGTATTTCTCCATTTGTTGTCACACTGACTGGTATGTTTCTTTAGTAGCATTTCATTCATTTTAGGTTTTTCTTTTCTTTATGTTTTGGTTGCATTATCCATTCAAATAAAACTGATGGATTTTTTTACCATTTCCATATGAGGAATTGTGGTCCATTGCATCAGGAAACTAATGCAAAATAGTGTTAAGGAGACCAAAGGTTTCCATTATCAATCAGAATATGATTGTCTTGGAGGGCTAAATTTACAAAATGTGTTTAACAAGGATATTATTTACCACAGAACAAATGTACTCTCTTACCAGATGCACCAATGCAGCATATTTATCATCATGTTGCAAAGTAAAGAATGTAAATTTGAGATTAGGGATAATCTTATTCTCCCAATCTAGTCGTACAAGTTGAGGATCTTGAAGGCCTTCCTTTGCAAAATTAGCAAGCAAACGAGGCAGGCTTATACTAAAAAAAAAAGTTTGGCGGGTCTCATTCAACTGAGCAAGTATTTTTCATAGCTACTCTGCAAAACCCATCTCAAGCAAATGGTCTGCCTTATCAAAAAGTAAATATTCCATAGTTTAAAAAAACATTTCTTCTACCTTAGAAAGATGATGCATAGGACAGTCAAGCATTGTAATAATAACAACTAGACTTTTAGCTTGTTCTTCAAACTAAGTCAACATGAAGAGAATAGCTCCTGAAATATACTGGCCTAGACCTGGAGTCCTAACCAGCAATTGGTGATAGGCTTGGCACTTGGCCTTAGTGTTCTCTAGGCCTATAGAAGCAAGCCTCTTGCCACAGATGGCGTTAGATTTGTCCATAGCCAAAAAATCTTTTTTAAACTCTTCTTCATGCTATTGCTTCACGAGTTCCAACCTGCACTATCGCAATTCCAAGGGATTTTCCCCACACCAAGGAGATATAGTTCCCTGAGCCATTTGCCCCGCCCAAGCACCCACACCCAAATCACTGGCCAGAAGCTTCTCTCATTGCTCAACAGGTTTAACCACCACGAAGTCCTCATACTCTAGCTCTTGAATTTCAAAATCACATGTAAGGATATGTGCAGAGATTCAACCAAATAAAACCCCGTGGGACAAACTAGAGATCAAAAATTTTAAAAGAGAAGCAAGGAAAGAATCTTAAATCAATTTAAGATTCTTTTGCATTCCTACAACCCTAACCCAATCAATTGTATATTTTGAATTTAGAAAGATCAAAGCTATTTTCTATGTTTCTATATCTTAAACATAAAAATATAATGTTTCCAAATTTGAAAATAAAAAATACAATTGCATGCCTACATTAATATTTCAAAAAAAGTATATAGTTTAATTAAAGTAAAAAATAGAAGTATAAGGCTTGATTTATATAGTCATTGTTAGGGTTATGATCAAACTTTAACACTAACTCTAACCTTAACTAATTGAAATATGATTGAATTGTAATACTAAATCAATCCTTATTCAATAATCAAACTCTAACCCTAATTGAAATTGATTGAATTGTAATACTAAATCAATCCTTGTTCAATTATCAAACCCTACCCTAATTGAACCCTAATCATAATTAAATTACAATCCTAACCTTAATCCTAATGTAATTGAATCATAACCCTAATTGAATTATAATACTAACTATAACTATAACTAAATCCTTACCATGTAATCAAACCTTAACCTTCATATATCCCTAATCTAGAGCTAATTAAATCCTAACCCCAATTAAATCTTTGTGATAACATACCATAACCCTAATTAAACCTTAGCCCCAACATTAAACTATAGCCGGAACCCTAACCCTAACCCCAAGCTTTATCCCAGAATAGTAACTTTAATGATAACCTAATCTTTACCATAACCATAATTTAACCCTAATAGAACCCTAACCATAATTAAATTATAGCCCAAACCTTAAGCCTAATGTAATTTAATCATAACCCTAATTCTAACCCTAATTCTAACCCTAATTGAATTATAATACTAATGATAACTATAACTAAATCCTTACCATATAATCAAATCTTAACCTTCATATATCCCTAATCTAGAGATAATTGAATCCTAACCCTAATTAAATCTTTGTACTAACATAACATAACCCTAATCAAGTAAAACTTTTGGTTTCGGGTCCATGTAAAACCCATTTATCTTTATCAAAAACATAACCCTAATCAACCCTTATCCCCAACCTTAAACTATAGCCCAAACCCTAACCCTAACCCCAAGCTTTATCCTAGAACAATAACTTAATCATAACCTAATCTTTACCATAACCCTAATCTAACCCTAACAATAACCTAACCCTAAAATTAATCCTAACCTTAAAACCCATATCTTTAACAACAACCTAGAAACCCTAAGGTATTCTTAACCCTAAACTTAACCTAACATGGACCCTAACCCTAATTAAACCTTTATGCTAATGTAACCCATAACTTGACCCTAGCCTTAATTAAATGGTATCCTTAACACTAATTAAATGTTATTCCTAACCTTACACTCAAGCTTCATTATAAAATCCTAACAACATATTTTTACCCTCAACCCTAAGCCTATCCAGATCTTAACATTATTTATAACCCTAAGCCTATCTAAATCTTAACACTATTTATAACCCTAACCATAAACATGATATAAGAAATAACATTAATCTTGACACTAATCCTTAACCCTAACCCTAACCATGATGTAAACTCTAACCCTAGCCATAATCCTAATCATAACTATAACCTTAAGCCTAACCATAAGCCTAACCCTAACTGCAACCCCAACCATGATGTAAACCATAACCTTAACCATAATCCTAACCATAACTATAAACCTTAACCCTAACCTAGCCATAACCATAGACCATAACCATAACCATAAACCCTAACCCTAACAATAATATTTAGCCATAACCCTAAAACCTAAAGCTAAATATAACCATAACCATAACCGTAACCATAACTCGAAACCTTTCCCTAATCCTAAGAGTAAATTCTATTTATAATCCTAATCCTAACCTTAAACCCTAGCCCTAACCTTAATATTAAACCCTAATCCCAACCGTAATCCTCACCCTAACCTTAAGCCTAATTGAAATCTAATACTAATTTAACCCTAGAACACTAATGTAGTGGGAAAAAAATGTTAATTCTAACCATAATTATACTCTAGCACTAACTGTAGCTGAACCCTTTTAATAACCTAACCTTAAAATTAACCTTAACCGTAATTACTATTTAAACCCTCTTTTGAACCTCAACCATAACCCTAAAGTGACCTTGATTGTAAATCCAACCTATGCTTGACATTATCTCCAATCTTTATGCTAACATAACCCATAACCCTAATTAAATTCTAACGCTAAGCTTCAAACAAAGCTCTATTATATAGTTGAAAACCTAACAACATGCTTTATCCTTAAATCCCAACCCTTCCCGAGTCATAACACTTACTCTAACCTTAATTTATTTGTAATACTAACCTTAAATACTCTAATGTAGACTATTTTTTTTTTCAAATATTAATGTAGGCATGCAATTGTATTTTTTATTTTCAAATTTGGAAACATTATATTTTTATGTTTAAGATATAGAAACATAGAAAATAGCTTTGATCTTTCTAAATTCAAAAAATACAATTGATTGGGTTAGGGTTGTAGGCATGCAAAAGAATCTTAAATTGATTTAAGATTCTTTCCTTCCTTCTCTTTTAAAATTTTTGATCTCCAGTTTGTCCCAAGGGGTTTTATTTGGTTGAATCTCCGCACATATCCTTACATGTGATTTTGAAATTCAAGAGCCAAAGTATGAGGACTTCGTGCTGGTTAAACCTATTGAGCACTGAGAGAAGCTTGTGGCCAGTGATTTCGGTGTGGGTGCTTATGTTGGGCAAACGGCTCAGGACACTTTATCTCCTTGGTGTGGGGAAAATCCCCTGGCATTGCGATAGTGCAGGTTGGAGCTCGTGAAGCAGTAGCATGAAGAAGAGTTTAAAAGAGAGTTTTTGGCTATGGACAAATCTAACGCCATCTGTGGCAAGAGGCTTGCTTCCATAGGTCTAGAAAACACAAAGGTGGAGTGCCAAACCTATCACCAATTGTTGGTTAGCACTCCAAGTCTGGGCCAGTACATTTTAGGAGGTATTCTCTTCATGTTGAATCAGTTTGAAGAACAAGCTAAAGGTCTGGGTCTAGAGATTTAGAGAATAAGATTAGCCCTAATCTCAAATTTACATTCTTTACTTTGTGACATGAAGATAAATATGTTGCATTGGTGCATCTAGTAAGAGAGCAGATTGGTTCTCTGGTAAATGAATATCCTCGTTAAACAAAGTGTTGTAGATTCCCTCCTCCAAGACAATCATATTCTCATTGGTAATGAAAACCTTGGGTCTCCTTAACACTATTTTGCATTAGTTGCCTGATGCAACAGACCACAATTCCTCATATGGAAATGGTAAAAAAAATCCATCAATTTTAATTGATTGGATAATGCAACCAAAACAGAAAGAAATGCAAAATCTAAAATGAATAAAGTGCTACTAAAGAAACATACCAGTCAGTGTGACAACAAATGGATAAATACAATAGGATTCCTCTAGATAGAAATAAAGCGACTATGAGTGAAGAGTTGCGTAGCTGAAATGCTTCAAGAATGCATACGTTTAATATTATCCATTTCTTCTTTTGCAGCAATTAAATTGTAACAGCAGATTCTTCATATGTTCGATCCAATTTTCCACTATGATTTTTGGTCTTTCATCATGTTTCGATTTTCTTTAATGTTTACACAGAATATTCTACTTTTATTCTATCCTTCACTCCCCTGCTGTGACTGTATAGGAACGCCTCTCTGCGTAACAAGGCAAGATACAGAATCTCAATTGTAGATTCTAATTTGAATCAAGAGAGTTGAAAAAAAATGACCACCTCTAATTCATAACAGATCGACAAAATTTAATTCAGGTAATAATACTAATCCATACTCCTCATACTCAAGAAAATCAATTGCTCAACCAGGCGTGGATTCTGGAGGAGGGAGGAATTGAAAAAAAAGAAAGAAAGAAAGAAAGTTTTTGTTAGCAGGTCAATAAAATCTTAATCAAAACTACCTCTTTCCACTGTAAATACCTGATCAAACAATCGATTTCCCTTAAGAATCAATTCCTGTTTTAACCGATTTTCTTGTTGGCAGGAGGCATGATTCAATATTGACTTAGAACAGGGATTGTTTCATTGAGGAGACTTGCCTGGCAATTAAACTAGGCCCTTTTGAAGATGTAAGGGGAAGAGGATAGGAGGATTCGATGTGGGAGGAGTAGTAGGAAGGCGTTATATTACCTGCTGAGACATAGCACCCTTTTCCAACTACATTCCCTGCAGACCTAAGTGGGAGGCATGAGGTAAGTGGGAGGCATGAGGAAGAAAGGCGTGGAAAACATGGAATAACAGAGGGGTATTTCCATGCAGCCAAACTCCTATCGCCACACCCCCCTCCCCAATGCACCAGAATAGGCGCTACAGAAGACTGGCTGAGGATGGCCAAGAGAAAACGTGCTCACTCCAAATCGGGTTTGGCAGCTTGTCTAAAACAACTCATCGATTTCCAAAGGCATCGATTTGCAGATAAGAGGGGAAAAGTCACTTGAGAGGAGGCGACATTGGCAAATATCAATCAACTACCTATCGCCTAGACTCATGGTCTTCTCCTGCAGAACCAAAAGGGGCGTGAAAGATTGGAGAAAAGCGTGGTAAAGAGGGAAAGTTCTTTCAAACACTAATACCTTGCTGAAATTACAAGCAAGCCACTGCAAAGCTAGAGGAGAGGGGGGCGATCCATTGCAAGTCAAAATTTAGAAAATTCACTTCTCATCGCCTTCCCTTGCAACACGATCTGGACAATTAGAGGGACTTAGCTAAAACATAGAACAATCAAGTTATATATATATATATATATATATGAGAACAAACAGACCTCGCAATTTATCGAGAAAGGAAGCAATTACTGAGAGCGGAAGCGATATCCTGTAAGCTACTCCTGGCAGATTCGCAGGGAAAGGTTGTTACGACACCCCAATCTTCAACCAATCTTTTTGATGATCAAGATATGATAGCTAATCCTATATTAGTTCCCGCCTGCAGGAAACTATAGCGGAGGCAGTTGTTTTAAATAGTGATTAAATTTTTCCCTCTCAACCAATCAGTTTGCTAGAAACTTTTGTATATCTTTCTTTTCCGCTATGTATTATCAAGAAGTTGCTTTTTATTTAAGCGAATTTTCGCTGAAAGGTATTGTGGCAGTACCTCATTTGCGTTGCAGATGGCTAGCAGCTACTTTTTCATATACCAAGACGAGAGAACGTATGCCTTCCAAGAATAGGGCCTGTAAAATTGGTCTCGGGATGCTTGGGCTTGCAAAATTTTAGGTCTGCAAAAACTTATGGGGATCATGGTAAGGTACGGGTGGGACAAACAGTCGGCAATTACTTGGCGATTAGGGCTTGAATTCTTTTGCATGTTTCTGGAACGTGGAAGATGCTGGTAAAAATTGCAGTGTGTAGGTCCCGACGTGACTGGGTCAAAAACTCAACAAGGTACATCTCGATCTGAAACCTCTATAGCCGCCACCTCTACCAACGCTGTAGCCTTTTTCCTGTCCTTACCTTTGCAACTGACGCTAGGTATCGATCTCGGTCTGCTTTCTTTCAGGGATACCGTTGTGCCCTGTCTGCTTCCACATTTTGCATACATATCTACCAGAGCAGTTGCAACTGCAGAATTTGACAAAAATCCTCTATCCTTCATACTTCGATGGATGTCCATACCTTCTTTCAAAGCTACCATTTTGGCACGAACAGGGAGGATACTTGCAAAGGTTGTGGATTTTTATTATCAGTTTTGAATACATTTTATCTTTCAATCTTTAAAATTTTCTTTTTAAGTGTTTGTAATCCATCTGTATGTGTCATGTGATTCAGATGACGAGGGAGGATTCAGTTAAGAAAATAGCCAATAAATCGAGGCGTAAAACACGTTATAGTTTTCACGTTATGCCCATGTTATGCCCACAAGGTAAAACAGTGTCATAGTTTTCAATCTCTTTTGTTTTTCTCAAGAAATTAATTGTATATGTGAGAAGGGTTTGTTTATTTCTAATCATTTTCATTATATCATTTTTTTTCGATTAGTTTTTGGTTGTTTCTTTATGTATGCTTCCTGGTTGCTTTTTACTCTTAAATTTAAGCTTCTCCATATCCTGTTACAAAGCTCCCATTTTGGCACAACCAAGCAAAACAATGTATTTTGTGCATATCCTGCAATCATGGTGTTCCAAGAGACTACATTTGATTGAGGAATTATGTCAAACAGTTCACTACCTTGTCTATACTTCTATATTTTGCACACGTCTATCGGAGCATATCAACTATGGTATCTTACAAAATTCCTTTCATTAATATTTGATGGATTTCCATACTCTATTCTAAAGCACTCGTTTTAGCATTGGCAAAAGAGGATGGTGACAAAGGCTATAGAATTTGGCTAACACCTGCTAGTTGCATTGTTCGTGTGCCTTGTCTATGCTTCCACATTTTGCTTTCATGTCTACAAAAGTAGTTGCAATTAATAATCCCCCTTCATGTTCCTGAAGCCCCCATTTTGGCACAGGCATTCCTTCACTTGGTTCACATAATCCTTATTATATCTTTTGTAGAATCATCATATGTATCCAATATTCCTTTTTACTTCAATAGTACTCCATTACTTTAGCTTTCCACGGTCCATGTAATATTCAAAGGATTGCTTGTGCAAACAATCTTTTGAACACTCCATTACTCTCATTCATTATATTTTTGAACTCTGACATTACCCATAGAAAAACTTCACCAATTCTGAAGCAGAAGGAGCATTTTTAGCCTTCATGTGCTAGTCGCCTTATGGGCTATTTCTAGCTTGTACTATTTTTCTGTGTATGTCGGAGTTACAAGATATGGTCTTAGTGACATTTCCCTACGATGACATTACGATCCATATTAATATTTTTCTTCTATTCCCTCTCTATCTATCCTAAAGTATTATTTAGCTTTTCCTGATATTTGATAGATAAAATTTATAATAAGATTCATATCATGTATGTGGCATAGTATGTGATGTTGTTGAAATGCTTCAAGCTGAATTAGCTGATGCGGTGTATTCGCCAGAGAATTTCTTCTGAAAAGCTACATAGTAATCCAAGTTTATCAATTGAGGGCAAATTAACAAATCAGGAAATGCATATGGTGAGTACTTAAGACTAATACATCATTCGAAGTGTCAATGGTTTTTTGTTTAGGAAGTTACAAAATGGTTCATATGAATAGTTGCAACATGCTATGAAATTCTAGTTCAACAAACAAAAGACAATCAGCTGGATTCAAAAGAAATGTTGGAAAAATTGCATCATCTCTCTTTGCAAGAACAATCCAAACGTTGTTTGAATAATGTTATTGCACCTGATTTGAATCATTTTCAACCTCAGAGACCACAGTTCTTTAGGTCCTCACATTTGAAAGGGAATGAGTAGACTCCTTTGGAGAAGCCCAAGACAGTGACTGAAAAACCCAATGACTATCTGTCCATAAATCCTCGTCTCCTTGGTGATGATGAGAGAGTAAATAGTTTTGGGCACAGGCTAGGCAATGCTAATGGTATTAAGACAACGAGTAGTGTTATTGTGATTCATGTGTTTATTATCTTTTACTTCATGTGCTTTGCAATCTGCTAGATATCAACCAGCTAATCGTAGATTTGTACATCTTGAATGAAAGTATGAACTTCTACAAACTCTAAATTCAGATTGCATCAAGTATGGGATAAATGACCTACCCTCACCAGAAGTGACATTAGAGAAATGCCTAAAAACGATCAATATCAACTATTATGTAGGTCGCAATGCATTATGAAAGAAGACTGTACCCAAAATAGGACTTGGCCAGGATCAACAAAGAATGTATTATGTCTTTACTATCCAAAATTGCATAAGTAGTAAGTGCCAAGGTAGGCATGTAGCTAGTTCATCTCTGCTACTTGGTTCCTTCTATACTATGCTAGGTAAATGCTGAAATGGAGAAGAACAGAGGGCCCTTCAACATCTCCACCTACAATCACCACATTATAAGCTGTAACCAAGTTTCTAATTTGTATGAAAACAGTTCTCTAATTGAGGTGAGCATTCAAGTAGAATTTTGGTGGAAGTCCCATAGTATAAGAATGTGTTGTAGATTTTCAAAATTTACATGGATTCCAGGTAGACTGCAATCAAAATTCTGACTGACTTTTCATGTCTGTAGGTTTTATTTCATTCATTTTTTTACTGGGTTAGAATGACAATTGTATGCTTTAAAAGTATCGAATATCTTGACTTTTATTGAAATATTATTTGGATAAAGTAAAAATAGACTACACAACTTGTAGACAGACCATAATTAATATTCTACTAGATTTTTGCACCTATAATTATTATGTTTGGTTGTCTAACAGGGTTAAAATTCAAGTAGAATTCTAATGACAATTCCCTTCTAAAAAATCTAATGTATATAGTTGTTGTTGAAATCATTTTGGCTGTTTATTTGATAAAATATCCAATTGGGATCTTAATAAAATTATTGCATAGCTTGTAGCAAAGCTAGATTCAAAATTTTGTTTGTTCTTGGAAAAATACCTATGCTTGATGGGGTGGTTCAATTGTATGAAAATGATGAATGTGCCTACCAAGAGATGATAGCGCATCTTCCTCTTTGTTCTATTCCATCTCCAAAATACTTCATTATATATCACTGGTCATAATAGTTTTTTCTATGTTCATTTTAATATCACAGTTAATGTTAGACAAAGTATGGAAACATGAACTTGTAAGCCAAATAATGTGGAGCTTTTCCTTGGTCCTATGTCACACAATATTTCTT
Source organism: Cryptomeria japonica (assembly GCF_030272615.1). NCBI lineage: Eukaryota > Viridiplantae > Streptophyta > Pinopsida > Cupressales > Cupressaceae > Cryptomeria > Cryptomeria japonica. The sequence continues at coordinate 10,255,357 of NC_081412.1, read as the reverse complement.
AGTGAATGGGCATTCTTGACCATCCTCACAATTTCTCTTCTAATTGATAATGTAAATATTCACTAAGATTACTTTAAATCCATATGCTTATGTTGGTACATATTCCCCTTCATTTTTTAGAATGTTACTAAAAGTGTGCTTTCCAGCACAAGTGTCATGTGTTTTAAGAACACTACTCGTCAATTTGTAATAGCATGTCTAACACAATACTAATGATATTGTTCATCTGAACACATTTTGTATGATTTTGGAGAATATCATTGGCAAGTGACAAATGAAACCTTTTATGTATATCTCATTGTGTTATGTGTACTATTACTGTAATAATCGCTTCATAGACTTCTAGATTGGAGTAATGTCGAGGAGAATTCATTCAAATTACCTACAAAGTATTTCAAAATATGTAACTAAACTATTTTTCATTAATGTTAAATTATTTTTCCACTAACGTGTTATACATTAGACTAGTCATATACGTATGGCAATATCGTGAAGATTGGCCATCATTATTTAGCCACTATATGCATTATGTTCCTATAACAATCCTGATATCACTACACTTCCATGCTATGGACTATCCCTCCTTTGTTTTTGACAATAACCTTCATCTAATCTTATTAGATCAGTCACTTTGTATTACCATTATCTTATTAAGTCTATCACCTTGTTTTATCACCAGTTAGTCTCTGCATTACCCATAGTGAGACAATTGGCCATTGGATTGTTTGATCAAGAAAAAACCCAACCACATGAAGTATTGTCACCTTACAACACTCTCATATCTTTTCAATCCATAACAACCCCATGCCTCCCTAACAATCTTTATGCATCTATTACTATATTGACAGTCCTTATTTTCAAGAAGTACCTTTTTCTTCTTGACTAACTCCATTGAATTAATTTAATCTAAAACCCATAATTTTCTATTTAGACCAGAGCTCAATCAACTCTTTGAACTCTTCTCAAGAAAGGTTAAAAAATATATGCATTGTTTTCATACAAAAAAAATTGCACATTATATGTCTTCCCTAATAACTTGTAATCTGTCATGATTTTGATTACCTTTACTATTGTTGCAATTGATAAGCTTTTGTACATTCCTATGTCATGGAAGTCGAATAACTGATTTCTAATATTTATATTGTTAATTGATAAGCTTTTGTGCATTCCCATGCCATGGAAATCGAATAATTGATCATTTCTAATCTTCATATTGTTAATTTTGTGGAAAGTCCAAAATGCAAAAGCTGAGAACAGCCAGCAAGTCCAGAAAAAAGGTCAAAACAACAAGAAAGCCTACTGATTCAAAAATGAAATAACACAATTGATTACTGATGTACTAGTTTTGCAAGTTTAGTTTTGAAAATGCACGACATGGTTAATAAACATTTGACAAACGTATGTCAATATATATCTCCTCCTTCCACTTTGTATTCCTGTGTTAATGTTAAATCAATTGACAATGTGATCATAAAGGAATGCAAGCAGACACACACACACACACACATATATATTCTTCCACTTTGTATTGTTGTGTTCTATATACTTGTTAGATGGATATTGCATATAATAATAAAAATAATAATAATAATAGATTTCATCTTGCTACTACTTTGCAAAACAACCAATCACATTTCCTCCCTGCTAGTGCTTGGCAGGAACTACGTTGCTTGTAGCTCTTGTTTATAAATGATAAGGCTAGGTTTGAATTAATAATGCCTGAAAGATGCATGGATTTAAAATAATTTTACGAATGAGTTCTAAATATAAAACCTAACTAATTACACTACAAATGCATCAATTTAACTAATCTACATATTTCATGCATTCAACTAATCTACATATTTCATGCATTCAAAGATTTTTAGTTTTTGAAAATAGATCTTTAGTCTTATTAATTTTTGCATGATTACATTTTAATATATACTTCATTTTATTAGTATTTAACAATACCTTTGCATGTCATTTATATTTTAATATATAATTTTCTCAAATTTTGATATTTATTATTTTTCTTTAAATATTAATATCTAAGCATGTCAAATTTACAAATCTTTAAATCAGTCTAACTTCCAAAAAAACTGATTATTTTATTTATTTAATTTTAGTTCTTTAATCAGACTCTTTATTTTAATTTATGGTTTTAAATATTTTAAATAAAATATTATAATTTATTTATTTATATCTTTTAAATAGTCTTATTTATTATATATTAATTTAACTTTCGAATTAATTATTATATTTTACTTATTTAATTCTTCAATTAATTTATTTATTTAAATTCCTAAGTTTAATTTATTAATTATTATCTAATTTGTGTTTTTGCACAGGGTCCCATTTTGTAGGTCACTTGATGCAAACCATCCACACATAAACTCACAAACTAGGGACAATCTATCCCAACTCACCTATCTAGTAGGCGTGTTTCATCAATTAGGTGCTCTCACTCTCCTAAATCATCAACACCTTCCCTTTGTATTGACTCACAAACACACATCACCCCTCAACCCAAGATTATCAAAAACCCTTCATGATACTTCTCTTCCATGCCTCCATACAAGACTCAACACCTTCATACATCCTTCAAGGACTGAACACACCCAGTTGCCATAACACTACTCATTGGATTCACATTCAACATTTAGGACAGCCTATTTGGAATCACAATACCTTTGTTTGAGAAACTCATATGGAAATGGAACAATACTTCTCTACACTCCCTTGACATCAACAAATGCCAAACTACTCAATATTTCAACCCTACAAACTCAGACTCAACAACTCAATCCATTGTCTTAAGGGTAGTCAACAACTTGTTTTAGGACAGTCACATATAGATTCAGAACAATTTTTAGTGATTGGTTCATTTGACCCCTCAAATCATAAAATGAATTTTTTTGGCAAGAATAAAGTTTGTTCACAACTTCATAATATATCTGCACACCAATTTTCAGATCCTTACTCGACCATACTTAGCCGTACCAACATATTTTCTAACTACAAATTCAAGGAAATTATTTTCTGAACAGACTATCCTTACGAAAATGGTCATAACTTATTCATTTCTCAATAAAAAAAATAAGTTACCGGTTTGGGTTCGGGCATCGATTCAGGTTCAAAGAACCCGATATGCCGGTATGACAAAATTTTGAAAAGGGGTTTGGGTTCGTTTGGGTTCGTTAGTACAAAAACATGTAAATTATATATATATATATATATATATATATATATATATATATATATGTAGCCTATAAGCATGAATTAAGATAGCATGTCACATAGCATCATATAAACAACAAAACCAGCATAAACTTGTAATCATAGCATCATGATCATACCATAATAACATCATATACATCAAGTTTAATATCAAAATGATAAAATATTCAAGTATCATTGTTTCAACTTTCAACAATTTAAAGTTTTATCATCAAATGGATTCTCTAATGGGGGTTTGGGGCAATGCCCCCAACAGGGTCAAGGGGTAGTGCCCCTTGCGGAAGTTTGGGGGCAGCGCCCCCAACGGGGTCAAGGGGCAGAGCCCCTTGCGGGGTCGAGGGGCAGCGCCCCTCGCAAGGTCCCAGGGCAGTGCCCAGTGCACGCTCCCTATCACGGTACAAGGTGGGGTCAAGGGGCAGTGCCCCCGCCACCAACACCAAATTACAACCTTCAAACCCACACGAAACTCCATGGCATGCATCAATTTTCTTCTTTTTTAAGACGTCGGGAACAAGGCCAAAGAAGTCAAAATTCTGATCAAGGTGCATTCTCCCTTACAGGAATTGTGTTTTCTAACTTGTTCTTTCGTACAGACTTGTACTTCTCTCTTGGTTGTACGATGCATAGGTATGTGGCTTGAGACATAGGGTCATTTTAATTTTTTATGTGGTGGAATTCAAAAACAATTAAATTTTGCAAAAAAAAAATCCATTTTTGGGCTGTCAAACCCCTGGGTTCGACTTGGGTCCTCCTGGGTTCGACCTTGGGTCCTCTTGGGTTCACCCTAGTTTGAACCAGGCCTATGAACCATGAACCCTGTCCGAACCACAAGCGAACCAAACCCGAACCCCAAACCCAAACCAATACTAGGGGTCTAGGGGGCCGAACTCGGTAACTCAGAATAAAAATCAATCAGCCTTGAAGAAAACTAAATTAGACCCAATAATATTTCCAACCATATGATATTTGCACCATAATTATTCCATACAAAAGAGTTCAAGTCTCTATAATACACGGAAAACAAAATTTTACCAGTCTGAAACACTGTTACAGTCATCTATGACTTCAATAGCACATGTCAAACCTTATGAGACACACCTGAACATGATTGAAAATGGGAGTATACATTTTAATATACATTCATACCCATTTTTGGGCTTATTTGGCAATACAAATAAAAGATATCACATTTTAAAGGTCATTGTTTACCCTAGATCAGATTATGATAGTTTTTACAAAAGTTATTGGATCTTCCTCAATATAAAACCAAATCACATCACAAATGAAATCATCAAGGTATCATTACAAATGAAATCATCAAGGTATCATCACAAATTGGTTTTCAAGACAAAAGAATGATAAATCAATGTGATTCAAGCCTGAGATCAGACTGTTAGACGTGGAAATTACAAGTGCAACAAATGTCTATGCTTCAATTGATTGCTCTTCAAACTTCAATACAATCACCAATCATACTTAATGGACGAACATTCAAGGCCTATTTAATCCTTGAAGGGGTAGTTAGAACATCTTACAACCACCTTTTAAATTTGTATTACTAACTAACACCTAATTACTCTCATAATGCAAAAGTTGCTTTGAGAATTTTTGTGACAATGTGAGCAATTTTGCAAATTTTCACTCCTAGACCCAACCTATGATTTCCGATGACTCCAAATGACACAAATAGGTCCAAATAGTTTTAAAAACACCTTTACATCACATTTTGACTCAAATTAGAACATTTAGACACCTTAAGCACATTTTGACAACATTTGACAATTTTGAGCAACCTTGCCTATGCAACACCTATTAGGACTTCAATACACAACTAATGGTCTTATGGACCTTATTACATCTCATATGGTCATAGTTGACCTTACTTACATTGAACATCCATCAAAACATAAAAATCTCATATTTTTCCTCATAGAGGCTTGAAGGTCAATGAGGTGCTTGTGCACCATCACTGTCGGCTAGCTAGAAAACCCCTGCTCGATCATATGTCCACCTTCGACGGTCAAACTACAACCAGCTCATACTCAACAAAAAGTTGTCAGATCATGATAAAATGCATTATATATATCATCACATTTAAAAATCTAACAAAATCATTAATAGCATTAAATATCATCATAGCTAAAACATCATAAATATCATTAAATATCTCCAATATTATCTAACATCATTAAAAACCTAATCAAAGTCATTATGTGCATTTATTAACATAAAATGTCAACAATATAAGTATCTAGCATATAAAAGTAATCTAACTAGGTGGTTTGAATAGAGTCGTGACAGAACTCTTGAAACTGTTTGAAGACCTCATCCTTATACAACCACTAGACTTATAGAATCAACAAGAGGTGGTTAAGCCATGTCAAAAACCTGAGTTTTGTGTTGCACAACACAAGGAGACCAAGGGAACACACCTTGCAACATCACATACGTCAAAATATACCAAGTCTAGAATGCTTGTTGATCTACTATCACTAGTGGGAAAGTCTATCTCAGTATACTTCCCCAAAGTACATCCGCTACATACCTCTTGATGCTTAGAACTAAACTATGATAGTCATGTCCCTATCTCCCTCAGCATCGTCAAATCTCCATGATGCAAGTGAGCCATCCTCCTTTGGCATAGCTCACATAAGTGTTTGATGCTACTACTGTTAGTCAAGGCATATATAGGCTAGAAATAAAGCCGATACAAAGTCCCCTATCAAGACCCAATCACTTTAGTCGAAGAGACATTGGACCCTGTTGAGTGAATAAGTACTTGTTCTCCGCTGAAGATCACATAAAATCCCCTATTCTCAATTGCAGATATTGATATCAAATTCTTCATCAACCTTGGAACATACAACACATCCCGAAGTACCATAGAGATAAAGTCTCCCTCTTTGATAGGGCAAAGGAAAAAAACTTTTAAAAAAAAGCACACAAGAAAAATAGATTTTTGAGAAAAACACTATTTTTTATTACTTAATCATCTTGCCACTTAATAAAAAATCTATTACATAATGCCTCTTTTATAGAGGTCTTTGGACAGTTCCACAACCATTCAGGAAGCATCCTAGATCTTTCTAGATATTAGAAATGACATTACAAAACATTTAATATTTTCCCTTCTAAATTATTCTATTGAAATGATATCGGAATGAGAGAAATTACATGTTTCTAACACTCTGAAAGTATACAATACCACGTCCTGCTACCTTGACTCTATTGTCATCTCCAAGTATAATCTCCATGTCAGTTTTTATCTCTAACCCCATGTCCCCATGCAGCTGCTTATGGGCATTTTCTGCTTAAATTTAAGCAGTTAGAGTGTTCCCATGTAAAATTATAATTAAGGGAAAAGGATAAACTGGAATCTTTCACTATTTTAGTGGAGCAACAACTGCTTAAAAAATGAAAATAAGCTTTGAAAAAAAGGGGGGGCTAGAAATAAGTAGTGGCTGCTTATTGAAGAAAAAGACACATGGCTTCACCATATTTTTTTTGCTCTCCTATTCACTTGCCTAAAATTTTGCTTATGAATTTTATTTGTAAAAAATATTATCAATAATTTTATTTACAAAAGATTGCATAAAAATAAGCAGCCATTTGACTATCCATGGGGACACCTACTCCACAAATTGCTCCTTAAAAAGTTGAGCAGTTGTTGCTAGCCAAAATAAGCTAAGCAGCAGCATAGGGACATGCCCTAAGAGATCTAAAAAATACTCTCTCACACTTGACATATGGCAAGATGCTCCACTGTCTATATACCACACATTGGAAGATATGACACTCAAAGATAAGCATGCAACTAACAAGAACTCATTCTCAAACTTCAAGGCAAACTCATCCACCTCGGCTGAAGCTGCCACAACCTTCTTCTTGTTGAGACATTGACTAGTGAAGTGTCCCATATTCCCGCAAGCAAAGCATTTTATTTTACTTAAGTCTTTCTTTGGCTTCTCATCCCCTTTTTGCTACTTGGCCCCACGCTTGGGACCATTTCCCTTGTTCTTCTTCTTTCCCTTGGCTACAAGAGTCACATTCTCCTCCTCATCCCAACCGCGTTGCCTGCTAGAAGATCCAGAAGTAAGTCTCAGCTCCTCCTGCATAAAATCATGCAAAAGTCTCTCCCAACTAGGCATGTTCTCTCATGCAATAATGCCTCTCACAAATCTCTCTCATGATTTAGTGAAACGATTCAAAGTTGTCCTCACTAGATCAGCTGGATCAATACTCTCGCCTACAACAACTAATTCATCACGTACTTGAGAAAACTTGGTGAGATAAGAGGTGATTGTATTAAACTTGTGATTTTATTACTTCTCAACTTCTCCCTGAGTACCATTTTTCTATTATGTCCTACACTCTAATAAAGACCCTTCAATGCCTCCCACATTTCAAATGCACTAGCCTTGGTACTTACATGAGGTATGAGGTGGTTTTTCATAGCATCTAAAATTAGCCTTTTGGCTTTGATATTCTTCTTCTTGTATTATGCAAGTGCCACTGGATCGTAAGGTAAAGTTACAGTAATCTCTATAATGTCCCAGAATTCACTCTCCTCCAAGAGTAAAATAATTATAGCCTCTCAGGCACTCTAATTTTCCCCTCCACTCAATCTATCCTCATACCTAAGTCTGAAAGAAGTCATGACTGTCAACACTTCTCTGAAGAAAATCAATTAGCAAAAATATTAACCACAAATTCTACTCTTTGTAATAGGTTTACTGTGTCAAAATTTTGAATCTGAGTTTAATGTGAGATTTTAGGCCCTTGTGCCTCCTGTAGCTCTGATACCATGTTAATATTTTGTGTGGGAAATGTTATGTTTAACAACATTGTTTAGTCTCACACTAAATTAATCTATGTTATCACATGTTTTTCACAGTTCCATGCTCAGAAAGAAAACACTGAGATGATACAAATTGCAATGAATGTACAGTGAAATTCAAAAACATGAACTAACATGTATACATATTCATTTCGAACAGATCTTGAGCATAAATTTGAAACCATATATTTAGCACATACACAGAAATTTTAAATGCCACAGAAGAAGATAGATGACACAAATGTTTGAGCTAAACTTCAAGGATAAAAACTCCCGAAGGGGAAAACCTAGAAGAAAAGTTTATTATAAGAAAATCTACGGAGATATAGTTACAACAGAAAAACCAATAATCTCAAATGCTTTTCAAATCTGCTTAGAACTAGGAAAGATAGTCACACATCTCATTTCACCTTTTTTAAGTTTTAAGAGGAATCAAACATCTTGCTCTTCTTCGTTCAATATGAACTAGTTTCAGTCCTCATATATTCTTCAGCTGTGACAACATAATTGTAATGTGGGGAAAAGTTGAATGGTGAGGAGATCAAGAGGAAAGATTTTCTTCCCTCCAAAGAGAGACAAAAGTTTCACTGGCAGATTTCCCTTCAAACACTTTATCCACATTACATTTAAAAGAGGGGAGGATAATTCACTAGTTCCAATCTCTAAGGAGATGGATTGAATACTAAATGAATTGATAATGGTGCGAAAATGATAAATTAACCCCTCTTTTAGAATAGAAGATGGTTGAATTATGTGTATTTTGAGACTAAGTGTAAAAGTAGCAAAGAATTGATTATAGCTCGAGATAGAAGCGTTGGATGAAGTTGTGCACCTGGATCTGACTATAATATGTCAAGACAAAGCTGCCTTGCGAATTTGAGGAAAAGTTATCAGAACTATGTTGAAACTGCACACGGTCCTCCAAAAAATCCATGAAATGAAAAGGTTTTTTCTGCCTTTGTGAATGGAGTCCAAATCTACAAATACAACTGCACACCTGCAACCTACATACATAAAAGAGAGGGAAAAGGGTTGGGATTGGGGTTTGCCTTTAGGTCAAACCCCAGTTTTGGAATTAACCAAATGGTGAAAGAAGGTACTTACAAGTAAATGTAAATGAAAGACTGAAATGTAAGTCACCTTAAGGGACATTGCAATAGGAATGAAGGTAGAATTGTTTGTGTATAATTGAATGTTGAAAGGGATATTCTCTTCAATGGTTGAATCCTTGACTTGAATGCAACACCTAGCTTTGAAGGGATACTTGAGATGCTCAATGCTTGAAAGGGATGCTCCAATGCTCTTGAATGCTTGAATGCATGGTCTTGTGTATTCCAACTTATCACTTGCTCAACTTATGCAAATGAGAGGACAAAAGCAACTTATATATTCGTCAATTAGGGTTACTGGACTGATTTTTCATCATAGGCAGACATAGGGAAGGTTTCTCACTCAAAATGAAAAGTCCAATGCACAAATTGAAAGGAGAGGCCCTAAGATAGGGAAGGGACAGGGGCGCCACGCCCCTATCCTAGGAGGATAGGGGTGCCACGTCCCTATCCTGCCCTTTTCTCAAGACAGGAAGCAAGTTTGAGCAATGTCGGGGAGGGCAGAAAAAAGGTGCAGTTTCGGGGATGAGTAACTCTCGGGTCACCAATTAGGCTTGGGGGTTCAATTCACCAATGTGAGGACCCTAATGTGGTAAAAAACTGCAAGGGTCGCAATTTTATGACACTACAATAAGCAACTGTTATTCCTCTATAACACTGCTCTTCAATGGATCGAACTCCCTGCTGAAGATATTGGTTGCTATCGCTGCAACTTTACCTCTTCACTATCATTTCTTTAAATCTTAAACTTGCACCTCACGATAAGAAAAAAATGATCATTAATATTGTTTGATATACTAATGTAAGAGGGGGCCACAACTCCCTTACTCAAAGCCTAGGCATAATGACTTAAAGTAGGGACCACTTGCCATGGTAACATTTAACAGCACCAAGCATTGTGAAGCTTCAACATTCATAATTATAATCATTTTTTTCATTTGTTATTTTTTATTTATATATTCAATCTTTTATAAATAATATAGGTTTAAAGTTTCTTTTTAGCAATATGGAGTGAAAGTGTTCTCCTAGTGGCCAATAAAGCATTTGATTGTCAATAACGTTCTTAACAAGTAATGAGAAAATATGACACTAAAAGTTCACGAGCAAGTTGAGTTCGAGTTTTATTTTAACCATAATGAGGTGCAGTTCAATGTTTGAAATTGAAGAGTGCACTTGTACAGAGTTGTTTCTAGTAAATCTTATTTTTTTTAAATTTAATCCATTTTTTTCAAACACTTAAATTTCAATGCCATTACTTTGAATATGACTATTATATTGTACATATGCATTATAATACTAGGAGTCTATTTCTTCTATCTTATCAATGATTAAAAGAGTTAAAATGTGTATTAGTTATTTTCAATAAGACAAGCTTAAAATTAATTTTCAAATTTAAATATTGTAAGTTGTAACTCAACTTCTTATATTTCAGTGGATTCTAATGCTATGTAAAACTTATAAATTAATTTATAACTAGATCAAATGTTGTTTGCACCTTCATTTTTTACATTTTATTGATATATGTGTGTGTGGATATATACATGTACATGTACATCATATGTGTGTGTGGGTATATACATGTACATGTACATCATGTGTGTGTGTGTGTGGATATATACATGTACATGTACATGCACATCATACATATATATATATATATATATATATATATATATACACGATAATTAAGTTTGACCATTAAATTATTTTGTTAATGATTATTTTTATTTTCTCACAGTAATGTCTATTTTTTAACAGTGCAATTATCCTCCTCCTATTGTTAAATTTTTCACACCTTTAAAAACTAGTTTCATTGGAACTCATTATTTAATTGTATTTTAATATTTGATAAATTAATTTAATAATTTATTTTCAATTATATTTCTTTTCATCTAATTATTTTTCTATATATTAAATATAATAATATAAATTTTAGAATATTTCTCTTAAATAAATTTTACATTAAATAATTTTTATATATAATTACAAAAATAATTGTTTCCTATTATTGTCATAGATGTCTTGAATACTTAATTTATTTAAATTAATTTAATTGTATTTATGTTCAATTTAATAGTATTTTTTTATTTGTTCTCTTTTCCTCTCCATCTCTATCTCTCCATGTTTCATCTTGAATATATCCCTTTACAACTATCTTATAATCTCTCCAACTCTCGATTTCTCTCCTTCTCTCTACCTATCTTTATATATCACTTCCTATCTCTCTCTTTACATTTCACTCTCTCGGTCTCTCCACCTATATATATATATATATATATATATATATATATATATATATATATATATATATATATATATATATATATATATATATATATATATATATATATATATCTTGATCTGCATATCTCTACTTTCCTCTCTAACTATTGGCACCAACTACCAACTATTGGCACCAACTTGATGCATTACATCTCTTGTTAGTTGTTATTATTATAAAAGTAGTCTTTGCATTAAAAGGATATGCAATAATTACATCAATAGTAAAATATACTTCAAATAATATAATTGGCTTTATCAATAATAAATATTTGTAATATAAACGAGTTAATTTTGAAATGTGAAAAACTAAGAATGAAAAATGTAAAATAATTTAAAACCAAGTTAATTTACACATGAACATATGGATTTTGAAAAAAAAACTGAATATAAAAATTATTTTAATGTATCATAATCATAATCATATGGATTTTGAAAAAAAAAATGAATAAAAAAATTATTTTAATGTATCATAATTATAATCAGACATTAAATTTTTCTTTTTTTTTTTAAATAAAATATTTACGTAAAAAATTGGTGCTTAATTTTGTATGCAATTATTTTATATTTGAAATTGTATTACTTTATCTAAGTCTATTTAAGAATCTGAAATAGTATTTAATTTATTTTTTGATTCATAGTTATTATTTATTTCAATTATTCTATTTTCCATGAAAGGGCTTTCTTTTTCTAAATTTACTTAAAGATTATTTTAATTAGCTTGAAGATTATTTTATTTTAAAGGATTGTTTATTTCATTTTAAATGTAAATTTTAAGCTTATTTTGAAAAAACAAAATTATTCATTAGTTTGTTTTTTTTTAATCTAAATAATAGATTGAATATATCTATTTGAGAAATGATAGATTACTTTATTTACTTAAAAATTATTATATTTTATTGATAAATTATTTTACATTCTTTACTTTATTTTTATTTAAAGAAAGTACTTTTATTTATTTATTTATAATAATACACAATCAAGGATTTTAGATATTTTTGAGGTGGTAAATTTTATTTAAATTATGCTCTAAGATATCAAGGCCCTATTGTTTAAACATATTAGAACCATCAGTCATGACTGTATAAACACAATTAGACACAATTAGTAAATTATAGAGCTAAATAATTGAGTACAAAATAATGTTTTTGCAAAGCATCTCCAAATTTTAACATATGAATTTTTTTTTTTAAAATGAGGGAATGAAAAAAAAAATTTGAATAGTTTGGAAAAGTTACGATTTTAAATTATAGCATCTATCTTTAATTAATTATCTTCTACCAAACTACAATACTCAATACATTTTTACTAACAATGTAGGATATGAAAAATTTCCTAACAAAATCTAGCATCAAACAACTATTTGGCATGAGACATTGGACATTTCCAGTGGGGGTTTCCCACCTAAAACAACTTATCAACTAATTATAGTAATTGATAATCTAATATGAAAAGGAAACCCTCTCTCTCTACGATTTATCAAGTCTTGTGTCAAGAAAGGTCCTATTTTGGGATGGATCTTGAACAATAGTTTAGCTCCTTATTCTCATCTTTAGTTTGTAGACGATACTACAATGATTGGCATGGCTAGAATCAATGAACTTAGAAGAGCTTTTGACACTTACTTGGCTGCCTCTTGGCAAAGAATTAATGATGACAAGTCATCTATGGTGTTCTTTATTGATCCATGAAAACTTGTGCTTTAATAAGGGTACTCTAGAAGTTTCACAAATGTGGGACCCGATTGCAATCTAGGAAACAACCTCTGGGATATTGGAAGCTGACTCTTTGTTTTTAGAGGTGGATGGAAAGGGAAAGGGGAAAAACATCAAAAATAGCTAAACGAAGGTGACACATTGATGCAAAGCTCTTACAACACTTTAAGCTCCCTTTCATAAAAATCATAAGGAAACATTAGTCTCTGAGATTGAGCACATCACACCACAAACCCTTCATTGTCAGAAGGAGAATGAGATACCGGAAGTTACATAGACATAGGATATAACATTCACATCCTCTTATGGGAAACACTAGTCAAGGCTTAGCAGAAGCATATAAATCCTTAGAGATTTTCACAATAATTAACTATTCTCCAATTTCATTTATCAAACCATAGTCTAATTTTCGAATCTAAGAAATATGGAGAAGTAAAAAATCTCAAATAAATGGCACATATCATTGTCTATAAACATAAAATAGGCAAACAAAGGCACAATCCCATGCTTTATCTAAGAACAAAAATGATAAGGTTTGACCATGGGTTGCAAATTACTGAGCTTTTAATATATATTTTCTCTCTCTTAGAAGGAGAATTCAAAGTGTTCAACCCTTATAACAGAATTCATACATGCTTAAATAGAATTCCTTTTTCATATTCAAAAATTTATATGCAATCAATATCATGCCTACATATTCATCGTGTTTTTGTCTCATCGTGGTGACCATTGTAATTGCGTCTATGTTGGAGATCCCAAATCATAGCCTTTGTCAAAGCACATAACATGAATGTCACTTAGACCACCCATAATTTTCATCAAGACAATTTGAGTGTTAAGTCTCCCTTTTCTACATTTGGTGCTTCTTTCCTAATTTGGGCTATGTCATGTGTCAAAGTTAATTGCACATTTTCCTAATTAATGGTGTGCTTCTACTTTCTTAACAGGCTTGAGAATTCCATGAAGTTTTTCCTTGATTACAAGTGGCTTGATTCAACAGGACACCTATGCTTGTGGCCTAATCCATTCGTGCCTAAACATGTGGCACACTACCGAGAATTTTTGAGGATTGCCTTTTGTTCTCGCTCCAACCGTCCATGTGGTCCATTTCAGTGTGAGCCTGGATCAATGTCTTTAGAAAGAGAACAAACTGTCATGTGGCAAGCATGTGGTTATGCATGAATGTAAAGGTCATTGTCTCAAGGGAAACCAAGAGGTTGCCACATGGAGAAAATGGAGAAAGATCTTTTTGAGAACATTTATATTGTAGGTTGCACTTGTGAAGTTTAGTAAAGTGGAAAACCATGGAACCATTGCTATTTTAAATTGGAACTCAGCTCAATATAGTTGTGGATAGAATCTACATTCTTCAACAACCCTCGCCTTATTCAAAGTAGGATTTCTTAGACCCTTAGCTTTCAAATTGGTTCTCTTCCTTTGTTTTACCTTGGGATTCCCTTAACGATTTGATCTCAGTCAATGGAGTTATGGTAGGATGTTACTAATCGAATTTAATTGTCTTTTGTTGCATTATTAATTAAATAATTGCATTATTAATTAAATAATTACATTATTTAATTGATTAGTGTCTATCCTTCGGCTAAATTAATTTAATTAATTAAGTCACCCTCCAATTAATTAATTAATGTATCCTTTGATCACTTAATTGATTAATTCCCCATTTCCTCTATTAAATAAAATAAATAGCCCCATTTATTTTATTTTATTCATGTTAACCCTTTCTTCTTAGCCCTCTTAAATTTGAATTAAATAATTTAAATTTATTCCTATTTGGAGCACACGTCTCCTAACTTTAACTCCCATCTAACTCAACCTAGCCCACTAACTAACCTTGGTTGCTAACCAACCTTATCCTCCTAACCAACCCTATCCCATGTGTGAGCATTCCTTACTTTCTAAATAATTTGGAAAAATAATCTAATTTGGGTGTTTCTCTCCCAAATGGACATGTGGCCTCTCTTCCACTTGTCATAATGTGCATTAACACTTGGCCTCCAAGAGGACATTGGACAGCATTTACTCTACCACTTGGCTTCATGGGAGACAATTGGCACATTTTGAGGCATCCTCATCCCTTCCTCCATTTCTATTTAATCCCTCCATTTTCTTCACAAATCATCCACTTTCATATGAGCACATTGTTATACTATCAATTTTCATTTGCATCTAGCATCCACCTTGCATCCAATTTAGCTTAGGTTTCACATTTGCATAACTATGGAGTAATTTCAAGCACCCTTACTAAAATGAACACACAATGTCAAGGACAATCCAACCAAAAGGAGCTTATTGAGTTTGCACTTTCTCACCTTTTTTATAATTTTAGCTTCTTTTCTTAGCATCCTAATCGTGAGTGTTTGTTTGGTAGGTTGTGTATTTTATATTGCTTGTTTGTATTTCAATCTGTTTTTCTCACTCATAATTTCTAGCACACAGTTGGTTGCCCAAAATAAGTGTCTTAATTGGGAGATTCTTCAAAAGAGAAGTTTTTGGCGTCCTTCTATCTATGTTCTATGAAACAATAGTGAAGAAGGTGCTTCACATCTCTTCTTCTAGTGTCCTTCCTCCAAGGAGATTTGGCACTATTAGTGCGGTGCTTGGAATCATGCCTTTGTTCATGTTACTTCCTTGGGTGAGTTTTGGGAAAGTTTAGGTAGGCCTCCAACTAAGATTTTTTTCTTCAAGTGGCTTAGGCTATTGGCCCTACTTTCATTATTTTGCATCTTTGGCTAGAAATCAATCAAAGAAGTTCCCAAGGTACAAAAATGGTGGTGGGTCAATTATGGAAAAAAAAAAAAAAAAGGCTCCAAAAGACTATTTATACAAAGTGCGATCTTTCATCTTTAGTGGATCCTAATGATTTGGCTATTATAAGGAATTTGAATATTGTTGATAAGAGTCTTGGTTCATCTGTTGGTAAAAGACCTCAATGGGTCAAAAATAGGATCCATCATGAAGTAAGGTGTTTTCTCCTCCTCATGGAGTTATAAAGGTGAATTGTGATGGCTCCTCTAGGGGGAATCTAGGACATGTAGGGATTGGTGGAATTGGCAGGAATAGTGTTGGGGATGTTATGTTCTTCTTTTCCATCTATAAAGGGTAGTTTACTAATAAACTCAAGGAGGCTCTTGCTATTTTATATGCACTTGAAAGAGGTTGTTCCCTTATACATGGAAAAGGATTGTTTGTGAATCTAATTCACAAATTGTGGTAGGTATGTTGAATGAGAAATGGTTAGATGGAGCTAATTTTGGGAATTGGCCCTAGTAGCCTTTAGACAAACTTTGAGTTTATGTTGCTCTTTGGAATTTTTTTCCTTTCACCATATTCCTAGAGAGTAGCATATTGCTTAGCTAAATGGGCTTCTAAGTATTTGGAGGGGTGGAATGCTAGTGATTGAGGAGCTATTTGTCCAGAGTGTTCTCTATCTTTGGAGAAGTTAGTGGTGGAGGACAAAGATGTGTGGTTGATTTTCATCTTTTTGTCTTTTTCTTAAGGTTTCTTTTAGTTGAATTTTAGTTGATCCTTTATAGGCTTGTGGCCTTGTTCTTTGTAACATGTCTTTGTGATGAATAAATTTTTACCTCCTTTCTCTCAAAAAAGAAAAATGGGGGATTGAAAGTGTCCCTACATAAAATCCACTTTTTTCTCAAGATAAGGATAAGAATGAATATAAAATAAAAATATAATGATATGAAAATATAATAATGATAATAATGTAGTCTTAATAGATTTTTTTTCTTTGGTCAAAATTTTAACATAAATATAATAATATAAAATAATAATTTGGAACTAGAATCTTTTACATGCTTTTGTAAAAAGTTCAATGGAAATATAAAAATATAACAAGAATATATTGAAACATAACAATATAATCATATATAAATAATTGAATATTAATTATAATATAATAATGATTTAATATTACTTGCAATATAATAATTTTTTTTTTCCTAAAGGTGTTGTTTAGTGGCAAGTATAAAGTGTAATGGTGTGAATGAGTTATTAATAACATAATATTACTAGTGTAATCTTATGAAATAAATTAGTTTCAAAACAAAATAACTTTGTATTTTTTCTAAACTATTTAATTACCTATTTATGGATATGAAATAAGATTTGTAACTTTTTAATATGATTCCCAATATATTAAAATCTGGAATCTTATTAATATTTTTTTTTTTTATTAAGAAAGCAACAAGAACAAGGGTGTTGACCATGAAAACAACAACCCTCAGGCAATAAGAGATACAAAAAAACAGAGGAGCAAACCCCAAAAACATGAGGCCGGACAGATGAAAAGGAAAAAACCTGTTAAATTGGCAATTACCCAAACCCACCTCAAGGAAGGGGGGAGACACCCGAGCCTTGACAAGGAGGGGTTTGGGGGAGGGGGGAGGACTTCCTCTTCCACCTACAACAAACTGCAGTCCAAGCGATATTGTCATTAGGACCATCAAGAGAAAGGTCCAATGGGGAGGACCCCATAGGGTTATAATAAGTAGTGCTAGCAAAGTGTAGTTGTAAAACAACAACATTCTACAATGGAAGAAGAAAAGGTTGTTGCAGAGGGACAACATCAGGAGAAAAAACAATAACAACATTAGTAGGAGAAGAACGAGACAACAAAATAGAAGCAATGAGAGTTTAATCCATAGGGATGGAAGAGGCCATAATAGTGGCATCAACAAAAGCATCAACAGTAGTAAGAAGTACTTCATCTCGAGAGGAGATCTCATCCTCCTAAGAGGAGCCAACCGAATCAGAATTAGAAGCAACGATAGTCAAGTGATAAGTTGTAGCATCCTTCCACCAAGTAGCAGCACCCTTGTGACATGGAATAGTGCAATCCAAAGCCAAATGACCCGTAGAGAAGCACTTCCAACAGCAGAAAGGGAGGCCCTCAAAATCCAACGGTCGAGACCAAGGCCTATCCCCAACCATAAGAACCGTATCCCCCTGAGAGAAGTGAAGACGTGTCAATATCAACTAAGATGCAAGAAAAGGTGGAGCAACCCTATTGGTTCCCAACTCAACAGATTGTAAAACTCTAAGAGTATGCCAAATTCTATTATCAGGATTCACAAGTGATCTATCCAACAAACAAGAACTAGTCCAAGGGTCGGAGTATTGTGCTCTTTACGCTCTGTTATACCTTGGCGAGTGTACCTCTATCATCAATCAATCATTTTCTTCCTATGATGATAACAAAGAAAATTGTAATCCTCATGCAAATTATAATGTTTGAATGAATAATACCTTCAAACATACAACCATTCTTCAATCTATTTCATTCTAGCATGAGGATATTGAAATAGATAATTAAAAGATAAAACTACTTCTACTTCTACTACTGAAACAAAATAATATGATGAAAATTTAGTTGAAAGAAACCCTATGAACAATTGAAACCGGTGCCTTCTCTATAGGCAAACAAAGTCTAAATAACAGTGCCTTCCTTCTTATTATAATTCAAACTATTTGATACTTTATTTGTTCATGCCTTGCATAAACGTGCATAAATGTAATATTTATTAGGTTCTTTTTAATTCAATTGATTTCTTCAAATTACCATGACCTATTGAATGAATTTAATCCTATCTTGCAAAAACTAATTGAATAAATCACACAAAATAAGAGATTTGCTTTGATAAGTTAGAAATATCCTTGATATATTGATTATAATAACAAGAAGAAAATCAATTTGGAGACAACTACACAACATTTTTCAGATTCTACCACAAACAATTGAGATCAAAACTTAGACAGAAGATTGCTTGTATTATATTATTGCCACTGCAAAGAAAGATGTTACAGATTCATGCATATGTTCTCGATGAGTTTCTTTCAACCCCTTAAACGGTCTTGGTTTATTCTTTATAAAAAAAAAATGGAGAAGCGGTAAGATTCAAACCATTATAAAAGAACCTTTCAGTTACCCTACCAAAAAATGAAAAGACATGCATTTTCACTTTAAATTTTAACAAAGTATAATTATATTGTTTCAGACAATTACAATTAAAGAAAAGTTTTTTAAAAACTAGAAATAATTAAAACATAAGGAAAATCTAATGACCATGAATACAAATCCTTGTCTTCATAATTTGAATAACAACCCATGACCAGTGGGTCTGGCAAGGTACTATTTAAAGTTGGAGTGGCCTCCATGTTCACTAGTTGTCACTTCACTACATCATTCTTCTGAAGGCTTCAAGTATGAACCTTCCCATTGATACATGACATAGTCACTGGGCCACTTATACTTCTGCACATCTGAGACATTCACCATGTGATCCTTCCACGTCTTATCTATTATTGCACGTGCCCCAGAGATGAATCTCATGTATCCATTATCTGACGTTACTATTTTGTCTAGAAAGAGATTAAGCCTTGAATACTTATGTCTCTTTCCTCTTGCATATGAGTATAGAACGAGTCAATCTTAGCCTTCACCTTAGGTTCTTCTACATAAATGTACTTGAGCTCTTCAATCACAGTTTTTGCCATTTTTTTAGTTGCCTTGATGGCAGGAGGGGCATCTAGATCTCTTTGCAATACTTTACATAAAGTGATCAAAGTATGGTGCACTGGTTGTCTCCTTTTGAAAAATGCTTCCAACATAGGTTTTTTCTCCTTAAATACTTTTGATGTTTTTAATAATGATTCATAGCCTTTGTGCACATCTTCTAACCTATCCATGACATATTTTACCCTATGTGTCAATATATTTTCAAATAAAGAGAACATTTGTTGTGACATTTTTTTTTTGCTATCTTCATTCATTCTTTTTAGTTCTCCAATTTCTTTACATCATTTTTCTCTTTCTCTTTAGTCTAGCTCTTGGTATTAGTATTATCTGATAAACTTATAAGGCACTCAGAGGGGGGTGAATCAGTGCAAGCAAAAACAAGATGAATCTGATCACAAACTTAAACACCTTAAAAATCAACAAGCATAAGAGGAATATCACCACATAAGCTAATGCCCAATAAAACAAATTCCACGTAAAACAAGAGATTTATACATGGAAACCCAAAAGGGAAAAACCACTATGGGATTTAATACCCACAAGATTCACTATCTGCAGAATAGAAATCTTGACCGATTAAGGTCTTACAAATATGCCCTATTAGGAGCAGACCCAGGTAGGAGTCACCCGGTTAACATATTTAAATGATTATCCCTGTTAGGAGCTTTGACCTGTTAGGATCAACCTTGCAAGAGGATTTAACACTTTGATATAGAGCTACCTTGTTAAGGGATTTATAATGTAAGGCCTATTAGGACCTACCCAATTAAGGGATTTTGTTGTTGTAACTATTCAGATAACAATAGTTCAAATGATATTCATGTAACACCTCTGTGTCTAATAAGATCCGCTTCAAATCCTCAAAACTTTAGCAATACATCAATACAGAGCTTCACTAATCACTACAGAATCAGAATCTCAATATTCGCCTTCAATCTCATCAACATACTCATGTCTATCTCATAACTCGTCACACTTTTTATAGACATCAACTAAGTCAGCTACAACCTTGGAACAATTTTCTAGGGTCAATGAATCTAGACAAAATAATATTGCACGTCGAACTTATGTCGGACACCGACATAACAAATCAAATTCTATGTTGTTTTACCGATTTAAGTGACTTTATCACTACCGGTTTAGTGTTCATCAGAATGCCTGCTCTATACATCAAATCTCGCTTGTCTGGTTGAATCTGCCAATGCGGTAAAGAACATAGCTCCACATAGCTATCTCCATCAAATTCTTCACCAATCGCATGTATTGGTTGCATGAATGCAACTCTATCTTTGTTTACCGGTTAAGAACCTATTTATCGATTCACCGGTAAACTATCATCTATACTGGTGAAACCTTATCGATTGGCTTCCAAGACTTAAATGACTACAAAAACATTGGTTCCATCAATGACAACATAAGACTTAGTCATCAAACATGAATCTCAATCTCTTCATCACATTCACCAATCAATCATTTACTGGTTGCAAATTACCAATAGTCTTTACCAATTCAGTCAAATGCCAATATTGTCATTAGTTGGCTTGGGCACTGCATGCTTATGAGAAAAAAAAGATTTTCTTTGATTGGCCTCACCGCCTTTCAACTAGTCTTTCGATCTAACATTTTTTATGTACAATTTATTGATTTCTTCATTCATGTCAACTTGAATCTTTTCATATTCAACTAATTTTTCTACATGTTCTTCACAACATCCCTAGTGAACACTCCTAAATTCATTGTCACTGTGGCCACCTCCAAAGGGAGGTATCTTTGAGTGTTTTGAGTATAGCAGCCCCTTTTGTTTCTTTGACCATATCAACCAACTTGGGTTTGTCTATACTTTTGAATTTCACCCATGCCACCAAATTTTTTGTCCAGGGGTTAACCGTGTTCCACTCACTCCTTGTTCAAAATCAAATTCTACCACCAGCGTAGGGTTTCCTTGATGTGTAACTTGATCCAACAAAAACATTTGTTTTACTATCAGAATGATCAACATATTCACTTTTAATGCCATATCTCTGGCCTCATCCGAGGTGACATCTATGTCATCCAACCTCAATTCCCTAAAAGTTTTTAAAGAAATTTCATCATGTTGAGACTCATTAGCACCCATCATTTTCATCTGCTTCTTCTCCTCAAATTATTTCATCTTCATATTATTCTATAATTCCTTGAATTTGAGTGTTTTAATAAATTCATCATCTTCCATGAATCTCAGAGATGTGGTAATCCTTTCATCTTCATGATCTTTTGGCATTGCCTCTCCCTCAGTTCAAGCCCCATTCCCATGTGCTTCTTCTTCATATCTTGGGGGTGATCCTTGAGGTTGATCAACTCCCTCATCATCTTTCAAGGCTCTTAAAACACTAACAACATCATTAGTATCACCAACCCCTTCGATGTCATCAAATGACACCAAGGGCATAGGATCATCTTTCTTTTGTCTTTTTGGTGGGGGTGGGTTGGGTGAAGATTCTTGAATAGATACTGTATCAGGAGAATCACAAATTACAACCCCTTAGGATTTTTTCACAGAAAATTTTACTACTTTGGGTAATGTGTCACCACCAACTGATTTCCATACAATCTTTCAAAGTTATTTAAGTAGAAATCAATCCTTTTAAGGATATCAGGTTCTTCTATAAAAAATCCATAGAAACTTGGATCCCTTTTCTTTTTCTCCTCCAATTTTATTAAAATATTCCATTTTCTTCTTCTTTGAAAGATCTCATCAAAATTTGCATAGTTTTTTATTAATTTTTCATCCAGCAACACTTCATGAGTAACCCCTAAACTGGTTAATAACTTTCTTTTGACAAAGTTAATGTGTCCTACAGGGTCACATAATCTTTCCTAGCCCAATTTAAAAGAGTAATTTGTTTTAATGTATCCTTGCAACTCCTCAAGGGCATTTGATCAAATAAAGAGTCCAACACATCTAGCAACATGGGTAGAAAGGTCCCCTTTTTTTGCCTCTCCATTATCTCTTTTTCCATCCACATCATTTGCCACATGAACTCTAGGAATGCAATTTTATCAGATACAAACAATGAAAATTGATGAGGAGTCTAAGGGAAACCATAAACCCTAATCAAGGTGTACTCAACCATATAAAACCAATCACCAAAATTGTGAGTGTGTCCTGCTTCAGGTTTTTCAATGAAAGGCCTTATCAATTCCATAGTTTTAGGTGACAATCTATCAACACGGTGGTTCAACAAACGCATAATTGAGACAACAAATACATCATGGAATGTTTTATAATCATTATTTTTACACTTCTTATCCCAAACATAACACCACATTTGAACGGGCATCATGTTTCCCATGTTATCCACAATCCCCAATTTCAACTTCTTTTCTACAATTTGCCTATTTGGATACAAAATTAAATGACATACCAGTGAGTAATGTTTGAAGTCACATGACCCCTTTTTCTCTTTTATTGCCACAAGTTGCTAATGAATCCTCCTTTCAATTTCTAAGGCAAAGTCAAATTCAAGATTCAACTTAGAATTATGGATTCTCATAGCCATGTACATCAAAACAACTGACATTTTTTCTTTTGCATCTTCTCCCAATATCTGGCATAGGACAAAATAAGTCCTTTGAAAATGAAATTGAAACTCACACAACAAATGGCCCATTTCCTACAATTTTCATACTCTGGTTATTAAAACCCCTTTTGCGGTACAGCGGAAGCTCATCCTTCCTATATGTTTTCCTTACCCTAACATAATCATCTTCAAGCTTTGTCAATTAAACCTTGGTTATTGTCTTCTTGTTCAACTTAAAACAATCCATAATAGTTGACCTAGTTATCACTAACAAAGGATTTCCACTAGGCATTCTCACAGTTCTAATGACAGGATGATAATGCTCTGCTAGCACTTGAATCAATTTGACATACACAAACACATTCGACACAATTAACTTGGCCAAGTCCAAAGTCCACGAATTTGACACTAGGACCTTCCCATCTCTTTTATCATAAAAGTACCAAAACAAATCCCACCCGCCCATGGGAATAAGGGCATCCATACAACCCTACAAACTATCTTTGAAAACATTCCTAGACCTTGTATCTTTTGACTATGGCATATTATCTAACAGAGATTGTTGTAGTGGTTTTTTCTTTTCTTTAGGGTTTGAAGATTCACCCTTTTGTTTAGAGCTCTCTGCCTTTCGAGGCATTGTCACTTATTCTATTCTAGCTCAAATTCAACTAGACTACTTTCCAAATTCACTAGCAACTTACAAAGCCTTGAGAGAATGTAGTACTTGTTAAAGAGAACTTGTAAGTATTCTGGACTCTCTGTCGTTGTCGCAGAGCTCCAACTATCAACTCCTTGAATGCAAAATGAATTTCACAAGAAAGAATTCTGAATTTAATGAGTGTCTGTGAGTGTCATTTCAAAATTTACTCCATTCGTGTTGACAGACCGCCTTATACATCTTAAAATTTTGCCACCCTTTTCAAAACACACAACTATGATGTGCTTTCGTCATCCCTAATTAGCTATCTTCACTTTTCTTTTTCACCGCTTTACCACAAACTCTCCTCAAGCCCCTCTTTCAATCTTTGTGAGACTACGACAATAGTTAATCGCCTTACCACAAGGTCACCTTAAGTCACATTTGCAGTTCCTGCGAGATTGCAGTGTCACATTACTTCTCTCCAACCACTAGCCACTTGCGGCTTAGCGGTAATTTAGTTTACCGCTCTATCGCCAAATTCATGAACACATAACACACTGCCTATGCGGGAATGCGGTAACATTCATATTACTCCCGCTAATTACTGTTGACCCATCGTTTACCCAAAGGGTCATGCATGGGGGTCTGCGATAGCACGGTAAACCAATAAGTTGTTTATTTCTTACTGCCACTTCGCCAAATGTTGGCAGAACAAAGACTAAGACTTGCGGGGACTAGTGATGGGGCAATAATAAGCTAATGTAATGAGTTAGACATGACCAACAAGGAATGCAACATTGTGGAAAACTTAAACATGAAGATGCACAAAGGTGATTAAAATCTTCAAAGGTATGTGGGCAAAGATATTGACACGAAGATTTTCGAGGCTTCTAACAAGCCCATTGAAGACATGACATCATCAATCTTCAAGAAGTGGCTAATAGAGTTACCAACAGCTTCATAGAAAAAATACTCCAAAAAATGAAGGGGAAGATTCGAAAGGCAATCCCAAACCAGACACACATTGAGTGGTTTAGTAAGAGGGTTAAAAGTTGTCCAACGCATAACACACACAGAGAGAGAGAGAGAGAGAGAGAGAGCTCCCCAAGCCCACAACTTGCCCAAAACTAGATCATGATCAGACAAAGACGTAAAAGAAGCAATGGAAAAGCCTTTAGCAAAAGGAAAGAGCTCAATATTATGAGCTACCAAAAGCTTCCAAAAGTCACTCGCCCAACGATAGAGGTTCGATAACAAAGGCCAAAATCCATAAAATTTGCACACCAAACCACAATATTGGTAGAACCCAATGTTATCCACAATGTCCTATCCACAAACCACCACATGAGAGCCCTTGGGGGGTGGGCAACATATATGGCAACACGAGAAAAGTTGTGCTTACCAACAAAGGAAGGTTTGTGTGAGACCTTAGCACCCACAACAGTGTCACCATCAATACTAGCATCACCAAAATGAGAAGCAACACAACGCACAGCAACATCTCCTAGAAGGACATCCACAACACCACTGAGGGCAAGGCCACAACTATCGAGTTGTAGGATTGCCAAGTTGTTGGGAGCATCGAACACTTTTGGGCGAGCAATGCTTGCACAAGGAGTTGCATTCAAAAGAGAGCAAGTGAGAGGAGTTGCTTTCAATTTGGAACGAGCGGGAGCCATCATGAACTTTATTGTAAATTAATGTTTGTTATATATCTATACGTTAAGATACATTATAGTTTTTTATTAACATTAATTTTTTCAAAAGTGACAAATATTACAACATTATAAATCAAAATAAATTATTTTACGGAACAAATTCTATTGTAAAATGAAATAATATTTAAAAAGTTTAAATTAAAATAAAATAATTTTGAAATGGATAAATAACTCTCGATAAATATAAATAATTCACAAATAAATAATATACATAAAATAAAATAATAATATAATAATTTTAAATTAAAAAAAAACCTTAATATAAAATCTTGCATACATCTATGTAAAATAAATTATTTTATTTTTTAAAAATATTTATTATTTAAATTGTTTTCTTTTAATTATATTATTTATTTTATTTTTATCAAAAAAAAAATTATGAGTATTTTAATTTATTTTAAAACCCCAATGGACCATACTAGGGCTGCCACCCTGGATTTTTCAATATTTTTTTTCATTTTCTGAAAAAATCTTATACTTTACCCTTTCTTTCCCAAATGATTTTGGCTCCCATACTATTTATACTGTTTTAGTTTCAACATGTTCTTTCAAAAACTAAACAAAACCAGCACACTTGACATGTTATTTATTTATTTTCAACCATTCACAGAAAGAAAAAACAAGCACAGCCATGCATGCATATTGAAGAGGGCTTTAATGCCTGAACAGTCATGTCATAGGGTATATTTTTGCCTATAACCAGTTTCTGTCAGCTTGACATCATTGCACAATGTTATCTTATGTATAAAATATATATGAATAATAGCAATGCAGTATTACACTTTAATGTCTTTAAACTTCTCTGATGATTAAATTTTACCATTTGAGCCATTTATGATTTACATGCCTGTTCATTCAAATTATTGAGTTTCAGAATTCGGCATCCTAGTTCTCTAAATGCTACTGTAGCTACTAATGAAATTGATTATATGTCACACTAACTGTAACTGCTTTACCCACCTGTCAATAGACTCATTGGTTAATGTCTGAAGAAACATTACTAAACGAAAATTTGTGAATAGACTAATAAATCATCTTGTCTAAGATCTAGAAAAATTTACTTCAATTTAGAAAACAAACTCAGGTGAATTTCCTCCATAGATTATGGCTTTCTTGTATGCTGCTATCCGTTTGTTACTTATCAACCCTCTCGTCATCAGATTATATATTCAGAACAATCTAGATTCAGAACTAACACATAGCTAAAAGGTTAACGTTTACAACAATAGCATATCCAAAGTCTGTTTCACTTTTCAGTGAGGAGAAAATAATTTAGTCCCCTTCAAGAGATGGAGATATTTTGCAGGCAAGCCATTTCAGATCAGATTATGTAAGCAGAGAAACAAGAGTGCACAACCATGACATATCTAATCACAGGCAGCACCCAAAAATCTGTGTGTGGGGTTAGGACGTTCACCCCTAGACAGGACTTCTGTGGTGACTATCGACAATACAAATTTCATAGAGAACAAAACCACTGGACCCCAGTCTTATCAAATGTAATACATTGTTGTCTGAAATTATTTGTTAAAAGTTTAACTATGGCATTCAATTCATTAAATAGAGAGGACAAATCTATTAAAATTTGAGATATCAGATATTTTGGCAATGTAATAGGGCAGGATAAGAACTCCCCACCTTGATTATACAAATGCCATAGCAACAAGATAGTCTAAGAGCTCCCCACTAAACTGTACCAACCACAAACCCCAACCCAACCTTAATCTACACGATGAGGGATTACTCCCTGCTAGACTATACAAATTCCAACCATAACCCAACAAGATAGGACATAAGTCACTGCTGAATTAAGCCAATTCGAACCCTAACCTAGCAGGCCAATTCTAACCCTAACCTAGCAGGGCAGAGTGAGGACTCCCTGCCGAACAATGCCAATTCAACAGAATAGGGCAAGGATTTCAACCACCAGCATAGTCGGAGGATTTTCAAAGCCAACCCGAGTCTAATAGGGGAAGAGCACCAATAGATAACATAGTTTCAATAATCGTTATCTTATTGTCATGTTGACTCTCAATAACTGTCATAATCAGAGTCCAATGTACCGTTTAAGATCTGTGGATATGCGAAGTTAGCTATGACAACTACTGATGCTCTTCCACTAAGATTTTCATAGACTACCTACAACAAAATGTCCTTTCCACTAATTTTAATCTGGTGCAGAAACCGAAATTTATAAACATATAAAAAAAGACAGCGTATTCTTCAAAATCATAAAACCCACAGTGAAAAGTTCACTGAACATAAATAATTATTGAATCTCAGAAGAATCCCAAATCAGGGTCCCACAAATATTGTAGTTATATCCAATGAGAAAATATTAAAAACACTAAAATATGGCCCTAAAATATCGCCATCTGCGAGGATCAAGTACAAAATTCCATTATGCAGTTTTACAATCTTATGCGAAATGGAAGCACCAAAATCTACACAACCTGAACCAGCAAAATTCGAGTTCTTCAGGTCGGCAAAATTCCGCCCTTGATGTAGTAATACCGTCATGTTCATCAGTTGCTGAGCGGAAGAGTATACAGTGTAGAGAGGGTTACCACCCTGAGTAACCAGAATTGGCAGTGAATTCACCCTGCTGAGGGTAAGGCTGTTGCGGAGCATACTGTTCACCGGGTGTAGGGTATTGTAGATAGCCCGCATGAGACAGAGGCGGAGGCGGCGGAGGGGCGGCGGCCTGTGGTGTGTATGGTGGGCAGGGAGGGTAAGGATAAGGGTAACCAGCCTGCTGGGGATAGTCTGGTGGTGTGTATTGTGGGTAGGGAGGATAAGGGTAACCAACCTGCTGAGGATAGTCTTGTGGTATGTATGGTGGGTAGGGAGGGTAAGGGTAACCAGCCTGCTGAGGATAATCTATTGGGTGTGGAGGGTAAGCAGCCTGAGGATGGTCTGGTGGGTATGAAGGGTAACCAGAGGGAGTATACCCAGGGCCACCCTGATGAGGGTAACCAGCCTGCTGATGATAGTCTGGTGGGTATGAAGGGTAACCAGAGGAGGGAGTGTATCCAGGGCCACCCTGATGAGGGTAAGGCTGTTGCAGAGGATATTGGGGATAGCCCACATGAGGATGAGGCGGAAGCGGAAGCGGCAGGGGCAGGGGGTCGATAGTGGGTAGCGCGAATTCTGTAGAGGTGGGCAGGGGCACCTTGTTCCTTTTCTTAGGCTTTTGGGCAGCGCTCTCTTTGGCATTTGATTTGGACTCTGGCTTGATCAGGGGCACCTTGTAACTTTTCCTTTTCTTGCGTTGTGGAGGGGCACTCTCTTTGACATTTGACTCCGACTCCGGCTTTATAACCTGGAGAGTTAGGTTGAGCTTCCCTGTGATATTCCCAGAGGAATTGCGCACCCGGTAACTCTTGAAATCTACGCGGCCGGTCTTAAACTGGCCAAGAAACTTAATGGGGATGGACGCGTCGCCTAATTTCTTGCCGCTGGTTGTCTTCTTCATTCTGCCTTCTTTCTTGCTGCCATTTGTCTCCTTCATTCTGAGCTCCAGTTTTAAGCGGAGGCGGTTCTGCCCAAGCGCCTCCTCGTCCACCATGAAAGACATTAGCTTGTTCCAGGTAGGGTTTACACCGTACTCTTTGGCTCTAGTTTTTTGCTTCGCAGGTCGCGAGCCGTCTTCAATCCACGCCACGGCATAAACCTTCGAATTGGGGAAAATGTCCACATTCCTCATATTCCTCATAGTACTGACGGATATCAAAGTCATTTGAATCTTCATGGTTGATAAGGAAGAACGATCCTGTGTCCCTGCCATATGTTTCCAGGAAGAATTGAAAAAGAACTGAACAGAATATGCTAAAAAAAAACTCGAAGAAGCGGAATTTGGTCGCGAACAGAGAGAGAGCTGCAACCAGAAGAGGCAGCTCAAATATTATAACTGTAGAATAAAATATAAAATTTTATGTAATAGATAAATGTTGAAAAAAAAGGTCCATGGGTCACTTTCTAATATATATAGTTTTTCTAGTTTGACTTTAAAATGAAAATTGAAAATCTTCAATAAAATTCAATAGAAAAACTACAAATAGAAGTATACCTTCACATGCAAAAGAGGCTTGTCTTCATTATTCTCATATCCTCCATGATCTTGTATTGTACAAGAGCTCAAGGAAGAAGGAATATGCTAAGATTGATATTGACCTTGTAGATGTTATTTATCAAAATGGAAGGAAGAATCTTCTTTTATAGAAATCTCAAATAGAATCTAGGGCTTAGATTAAGAGGCTAAAAAAAGAATGGCCATGATCATATGGGTAAAAGGTAGGTAAAGATGAAGGGAGGAGATTAAGAGGTGGAAAGGTAAAATATAAGAATGAGCATAATTAAGAGGTTAAATTGAAATGAAGGACTGAGATTGAAGAGTAGGTAATTTAGGGAGACGTGTTGTCATGTGGATAAGAAGAAAAAGGTTAAAAAATTAAATAAATAAAAATATTTATTTAATTAATATAAGAAAGATTAGATAAATAAAATATTTATTTAATCTAGAGAGGGGTTGGATTAAATAAATAATAAATATTATTTAAACTACAAAAAAGAGGTTTAGTGAATTAATTAAATAAATAAAAATATTTATCTAATTAGTAAAAAATATTATAGTAAAATAATTAATAAATAATAAATATTTATTTAATTAAATAACAATTTTAGGTGTTTACAATTTTTTATCTAAAAGTTTATGCAACTACATTAGTTTGTACATTTACTCACAACTAGACATGTTTGTCATATAAATTTTAAACAAAATAATATCAAAATAATTATGAACAATCATCCAAAACAAAAATAATATCAAAATAATTATGAACAATCATCCAAAACAAAACTTGATAAATTTTGTGTATATTGAAATGTAACCCTATTGTAAATTCCTAAATAGTCAATCACAAGCCTAGAATCTACAAAACAACCTCACATGTACAAGATAAGCTTTAGAATCAAGGGCTTATATTAAAAGGTTAAAAGATGAATAGCTATGATTAAGAGGGTAAGAGAGAATGAATAGGATTAAGAGGTTAAAGTGAGATGACGAGGTAAGATTAAAAGGTGGAACAAAGTGAATCAGATTAAGAGATTAATTTGAATGAAGGGATTAGATTAAGAGGTGGGTTGACTTTTATATTTAGAAAAAGGTGTAGATTCAAGTGAATGAGTGATAATGCTTAAGCTAGACATGTGAAGGGGAGAAACTTGTTACATGACTATGAATTTAGATTATGATCCATGTGAACAAGTTGGAGGGCTAAGATTAGATAGAAGAGAATAATGAATTATTTTATACTTGCTTCTGGTTTTGATTGTGTGCTCTTTTTTTTATATCAATGTGATCCATCATCAGGATGCTAAGAGAATGAAAGGATATGAAAGAATATCTTTGCATTCTCTTAGCATCCCGATGATGGATCACAAGTGTGATCCAAAACGTTAATGTAAAAAAAAGAGCACACAATCAAAACTAGAAGCAATTATAAATATTAATATGGATTGTGGAAATTTGTTTACTTTAATAATGAATTAATTAAACAAATACAAATATTTATTTAATTAATAGTTGAAAAAGGTGGGATTAGAATATTTAAATAAATCTTAAATATTTATTTAATTAATAGAAGAAAATATTTATTTAATGAAGTGAGAACATTTTTAGGTGTTTAGGCATGTGGTGAGAATGATTGCGAGAAGACAAAAGACAAATGTGCATACCAACAAGAAATTCCATACAGAAGAGCATAAACATTTCAATTTGGATATGGAGACCTTAGATTATCATTTTAATTAAGTCATCGATAAATTTATAATTAATTAAGTCATTGATCAATTTGTATTTAATCAAGTCATTGACCTTAGACTCTACAATCTTTCATAATGTTGCATGGTGTAGACACCTGAACTTCACCAACTTCTATTAGTAATTATGTAGATAAGCTCGTCGTAACTAGTTCATTCTAACATTACCATATTGATTAATAAAATAATTACAGTATATCATCACATTTCATTAGCTAATTAACTATCATTAATTAATTTTAAATCTTTTAATTGATTAATTTATCAATTCATTAATTGTATCAACTCCATAAGTTCATAATTTCAATTCTAAATCAATCAATCAATCAATTAATTAATTTTTGTCTTAAAATCCGAAGTTAATCTAGTCATGTAAGTATTTTACTTCCTTGATTCATTCTTTCATATTCTTAAATGGAATAAATCAAATAAATTGAGTGAAATATGAATTTCTTAAACAAGTGCCACATCATGGTGAGCACTTGCATTTATAGTATTGTGATAAAAATATTTGTTGTAATTTTTAATTATTATAATTTTGAATTGTTGTTCACTACCAGAAATGATAAAGGGGATTTGATTTGGGGTGGTTCAGTAAAAAATTTGATGGCATAAACAATGATGCCATATATGCAACTCTTCTTGGTAGACTTAAGTTGTCCAAGAATGAGAACCTGTGAAACATTGGCATTGAGTGGGATTATTTAAATCTCGTGAGAGTAATGATAGAAAACCCTACCCTAAGTTGGAAATCACATACGTGGATTGATGGAATTTGTAATTTACTAATTGAGGTTGGAGAATATTTGATCACACACATTTATCACAAAGAAAATTGAGAAGCAGATTGTCTCTCAAACCATGCAATTGACCAAAGCATACCATCAATCATTTCAAATTATGCCTTAGTTTGGAAGGATAGCAAGTAACCAGTGTTGGGATAAGGAAATAGGAGAGATAGACAATACTTTCTACAAGTGATGGCACAAAGTGGAGCCAAGATACCTCATGATTTTGACATGTCTCAAATAATGGAAAATCGACCTTTGCAACAACCTCACTCCAACATGGATCGAAGGAGGCCTAATAGTGGAGGCAATAGAAGACCACATCTTGTGCCTGAATCACCATCATCTTTGTTTCAAAAACCAGAGGTCCCACATACACATGGTCAAGCATATGATACTCACCTTCGCAGACCATTATGGAAGTCTTATGCAGAGAAATATGCTCAATCACATATCAATGCTAAGGATCAACCACCAAAGCAATTGGATATTCAAAGGCATGCTCAAAATTTGGACACAAGGAAACCCCGAGTCAAATTTGGGGGCAACACATTAGAACATGACATGCTTGTAGAGTATGGTATACATGGACAAAATAGATATTTCGTTCCTCAACATGAATCTATACCAAGTGGTCCATATATGCAGCATCACTATAGACCTCCTCCATATGAACATGTGTATGATCAATATCATCCATATATGCAACATGCTCCTCCTCCAATTGGTGCCTCAAGCATAGGGTATGGTCCAAGAAGTCGATCTCCACCTAAGAACAATTTGGAGCAACAAATCAGGGACTTACAAAAGAAAATGGAGGACATAAATACATCGAAGCCAACATACACAATGAGAGACATATGTCCTTATCCATTTGACAAGAGCATTCCAATGCCTCCATTTCCTCCACACTTTGTGACGCCTAAGTTTGATAAGTATAGAGGAAAAGGGGATCCTAAGGCACACATAAGACAGTTTTTCACAGCTTGCATTGAGATAGCAGCAGAAGAGACATATTTGATGAGATTATTCCCACAGAGCCTAGGCGATCAAGCTATGGAATGGTTCTCCCAACTTCCACCTAGAATTAAGTCATGGGGTGACTTAGCAGAGGCATTTATTCAACATTTCTCCTACAATATAGAGATAGACATATCAGTCACTACTTTGTGCAACACCAAGCAAAAAGAGGGAGAGTCTTTTGCATCATTTTTACAAAGATGGAGGAATCTAGCTAGCAGATGCTCTTGTGAAATTCCACAAAAACAAATGGTAGAAATGTTCACCCAAAATGTTAACAAAGAGATTGGCTATGATCTAAGGAAAGCTTGTTTGTCCACCTTCAAGGACGTCATTGAAAAAGGCTTAGTGACAGAAAAGGTCCTAATTGAACAAGGAATCATTAAGATATTCAAGGAAAACAAAGATGACTTTAAAGGAAAAGACAAGCCAAGATTTTGGAATAAAAACAAGAACACAATCAATGATGGTGTTGTTGATGCCAATACAGTGCGACCCAAATTCATTTTTTCTAGATCAAATCAGGTGAATACTCAAACAACTTCTAAATCATGAAGGAAGTACACTTCATTGGGAGAACCACTTGAGTCAGTTTTCAAAAAGCTAGTGGCAAACAAGGTAATCACTATTCTAGATTTTCCTCCATATGAACCAAAGGTTAAACCAAATTGGTGGAATGATGATGAATATTGTGAATTTCATAAGAGCAAGGGTCATAAGACAGGAAATTGCCATCGACTGAAGAACATCATACAAGATCTCATTGATAGGGGTGACATTGAGATTGAAGGGCACTCATCCAATCAAGAACATGAGATGTTTAAAGAACCATTCCCGAAGCATGACAAGGGAAAATCTAAAGCCACAGATGACCAAACCAACTATACTAGAGCATCTTATAACTATGATTCAACTATCAACCACATCTCGATGGACAATTATGTCTCTACCATTATCATCAAGGACAAAACCCCTGAGAATTCTACCCAGAGACCCAAGATTGTCTTAAAAGGCATTGGATCTTCTTCCGAACCTACCTCTGAATGTCATGTTACAACCCGCCGAGGTAAATTCACTTTGCAAGGTGCTCCAGCTAAAAACACCGCTTCCTCATCAACCAAACCTGAGTATGACGTTGTAGAACAGTTAGGGAAGACACCCACGCTCATCTCCATACTTGAACTCTTGCGCATATCCCCCACACATAAATCCATTCGTGACAAAATCTTGAGAGACACTTCCATCCCTACTGATCTGAACGTGGACCAATTTCAAGCCATGGTGGGATACCTTTCCATTCCACACTCCCTTACATTCACAGAAGCCGATGACGCCTCCGTAAGTCAGCCACATAATGCACCTTTACACATTGAAGCCTTCACACACAAACATAGAATCAAACGAGTCCTGATAGATGGAGGAGCAGGTCTAAACATTTGTACATTGAGCACTATTAAACAATTGGGATATTCTAATAAAGTTGTGAATTCTACAAACAAAATTACCGTCAAGGCATATGATGATGAAGAACGTTCATCTAAAGGCACAATCACATTACCTCTCAGAGTAGGGCCAATTACGAAGGATGTGGTTTGTCAAGTCCTTGATCTAGATCTCACATACAACATACTCTTGGGACGTCCATGGATTCATGAGATGAGCGCAGTCCCATCTACATATCATCAATGTATCAAGTTCCCACACAATGGAGTTGAAGTGACCATCAAAGCTGATCCTAACCCATTCATATATTGCAACAATATCCGACATAGATCAGAAATAACAATTCCAGTCAATCGAGAGGCTATTCCTTCATCGGCATATGTGGATCCAGAATCCTTGAAGCCTTCTACATCAAAACAAGCAAAGCTCGAAGAAAAGTTCAATTTTAAAGACATGGGATGTGGTGAGTATATCTTTCATGTTAAGCAACTCCCACTATCTCCTAACACATTCAGTCAACATGAACAATCTACAAATAATTTGCAATATCAAGGAATTGGGTGTGAACCACCTAGTGTTGTGGCTAGTAAGTCTAAATGCAAATCTCCTCTAGCGGTGCAAGCATCTCTTGATATCAATAGTCCTAAGAGTGGTTCTAGCGAAGAATCTATTGAGCATATTGCCAGCCCTCTTGAGAACTCACATAGCTTTACCGTTTCAACCACTCATTCCATTTCTAGTCCACTTCCAGACTTGGATCAACAAGAATTACAAAAGCCCTCACTTATTGGGGATCAAAAATCAAGCTACGAAAAGAAAAATCTAAAAGTCAAAAATAAAGAAAAGTCCTTTACTTCAAATCAAAATCAAAAGCTATTGGACTCTGCAAAGATCAAAGTCAAGGATAAAAATTCTATGAAAGAAAAAGAGAAAGAGTTGATCTCTCCTAATATCAAAATAACTGGGGGCAAAAGTTCTGCAATTTCAAGTCAAAACGAATACTTGTTGATCCTAAGTCTCCATCATGCTATCCTACTTTCACTTCTTTTCGCAATCATAAGCCTTCATCACTCATCTACTTGTTCCACACATCCATCCCCTTTTGTTGATACATCATGGACCTTTAATGGAGCTTCCTTGAAGGACTTTGTTATCAGGGATGCCCAAACTTCTTCAGGTGACACGCATACGGGCCTGTGTAGTCCACACACTAGTAATTCTATCTCAGTTTCTTCATCAAGGAAGACACTCACTCGAGATACACATAATTTAGTCAAGGAACATTGTAACTAAAATCATAAGGTAAAGCCTCACACATTCGAGGTGGGTGACTTAGTTCTCAAAGAACATCCTAAAAATCAGCAAGACGGAGAGAAGAAGGGCAAGTTCGAACCAAACTGGCTTGGTCCTTACATCATTACAACAGCATATGGATCTGGGGCATATCAGCTCTCAACTACAGAAGATGAACCTTTGGAGGATCCTATCAACAGCATGCACCTTTGCAGGTTTTACACATAGCTCTTCAGAGTATCCTAATTCAAAAAATACAAAAAAATTCAAAAAATTCAAAAATACAAAAAAAATTATAAAACAAAAAAATCGTTACTTGGTGAAAACCTAGCAAACAGGCGCCTTGTGACACAAAAAACATTGAAAAATCAAAAAAAGTACAAAGAAATAATTTCGTCCAACGGTGAAAACCACTTCGGTGGCACCTTAGGCAAGTACCATGGTGAAAACTAGGTCACCAGCGCCATGTGTAGAGACATTGCTCCTCCCTCTTTCAGGATTCTCTTTCATCACTTCACTTTGCACACACTCACGACCAATTCATCCATAATAAACTTACACATTCCCATCATGGCTTGTTATTGATCTACCCAAGATTGGTTCACCATTCATAATAATCCTTTGCCTCCCTTTCCATCCATAATAAATCAAATCCTATATGTGGCTAAGGCAAATCCTACGTCTAGTGATGGGTGTGGAACTGAGAACATCACATGTTTTGAGGAGTACAGTTTCTTCCAGCTTCCTTCAGTCTATCCGCGCACAATTCACAATAAAGCAACATCTGCATCGCCAGTCCGCAATAAAGTTTCATCTTCTCCACAATAAAGTATCAGTTTCATGGATTCAGTCAGTTTCAGATGAGACACAACAGCAAAAATGGGCTTCAACAATTCAAATATTTCAATAGACTCAGACAACATATGGTTCAGTGCTATCTATCCTTTTTGTGAAAGTAAACATTGTGACCACAATCAAATAAGACTTATACAAGTGGCAAGAGACACTAAACTTGAGGGCTACAGTGGATGTTGGTGTCGAGTCTTGGTTTTCTTTTGATTTTATCTTTCTGGTGACATGTCTTTTAGCTTTTTCAGGATGTCTCTGACTAGAAATTCTATCTCCAGGATGTCTTTGACTAGAAAGGCGAGGATGGGGTATCGTCACCTATTTTTATTTGTTGTCTATGGATTGTCTCCTAGTAATGCTATGACTTGTCCAAGGATATGAGGACACTATGAGTCTAGTATGAACTGGGGCATTCCTTGTTTGTGACTATCTTATCTCCATGCAAACAGGTACAATGACTTTTTGGGTCGAACATATGCCTCGATTGTCATAACCTACTTGCCATAATAAAGCTCAATGATGATAACGCACAAGAAGCTCTTTCACTTTCATATCTTCTGTCTTCCATCCCCCTTTCTTGATTGACTTCCATCGTCCTTCTTGAGTCCACGTAACCTACTATCACATGACTGAGTATAATGACACACCAAAAACATTTGCATCTCATGTAGTTGCACCTGCATTACCACATATATGCATTCATACATACATATAGATATTACAACTGCATCGCATCCTGCACACAACACTTGTTAGCACAATTTACATTTGCATTATCATATTCATCTGCATTACATACATCCACATTTGCATCATGCATACACATATAAAACATAAAAGAACAAAAAAAAAATATATTGCATTACATCATATACATATTTGCATCCATATCATAAGCATCACATAAGAAAATCTCATCACATAGGTACACATGCATATAGCTGTCGCAAAGATGAATCATCTCATATATATATATAAAGTGTCATGATACAATGATGTCAAAATTATATGGCTACAATCACCCGCAGGTGTCTACGTCATCATACAAAAATGGTACAATACTGATACATAGGGAGCCCTCTACGGCTATGATGAATTCCCTCCCTCAGAGTCAGCTAGCCTCGACGAAGTTTGAGACCTAGAAGGACCCACCCCAAGATCATCTCTCCTGGCCCCTGTGTCCTCTGCAGCCACCCCTCGTGTCGCCCTATCCGGATAGAGGAACCCACTGATAACTCCTGCCAACACTGTTGGTAGTGCTAATCCTATCCATGTCATGGTATCCCATGCCACATGTCCAGCCCTCATCTCCAATACCGGATCCTAGAACACTTGTCTAAAGGCATCCATGTCTCCATCTCGATCGTACCAAATCAGCTCCCCATCGATTGGTATCCGCAGAATCCTGTATACATCCTCCAGGGTGACTGTCATCTCCCCCATCGGCAAATGAAAAGTGCAAGTCGTGGAGTGCCACCTCTATGCCAGTGCAGTCAGCAATCCCATGTTCGCCCAAAACTCAGGCACATACAGAATATGTCTCAATCCCATAGCCTCAATCGCAGCTTGGTCCTCGGCTATCAACTCAGGTCACAACCTCTGAGTCGATGGGAATCTCTCTCGTGACTCCAGCATAGGCAAATACTCCTGCAGTCACACAAATCAATCATCTTAGTCCTAGTGACACTCACTGTTCATCACAAAGTGTTGCTTCTATCCTAGTGGTACTCCCTGTTCATCACAAAGTACTACGTGTTTGCACTCCCTGTTTATCACAAAGTGTTGTTCATATTTGCACTCCTTGTTCATCACAAAGTGCTGCTCATATTTTAATACTCCCTATTCATCACAAAGTACTATATCTTGGTACTCACTGTTCATCACAAAGTGCCTTGATCTATCTTATCCTAGGGCCTATGCTTGAGTGAATCCTCTTGAGAAGTTTCCTAATTGGCAACGTATGTTCTGTCACAGAATTATCAATCCTAGCCCTATTTGTTATCCTAGTCTTCCCTAGAGGACCTGCTTGAGTGTATCCTCTCAGTAGCTTATCCAATCGACAACGTATGTTCATCACAGAACTGTCGATTTGACCTAGAAGACACAAATTCACATTTTTGGACACAAACATGCTTTCATGACATAAACGCTCTTTTAGACCGCATAAACGTGTCTAGCACCAACGCAGACGCGCCTACACGTTTTTGACATTTTTTTGGACCCTATTCTAAGCGCATTTATTACTCTACCTAGCATGCATTAATGACAACAATAAATGCATCAAAGTACAAGGAGGTTTTGTGGTACTCAACGGCTCTCCTGCATCTGTTGGCCTCTAATATCGGCGAACACGGTCGAATCTATGCACCAATGCCATCGCTGCTGACTATTGTTGCTCAATTCTCTCTCTGTACTCTGATTTCTTGGATGTGTGGATGATAATGAGGATGTTTTTCCCTCGTGGTCTATCTTATAGACTACCCTAGCCCTAGTCTCCTATGTCAGTCTTCGTTATCCTGTGACTTTGTCACTTTATCTGGTCAGTCCATTCTAGCCTTTCTTTCTTATCGAGAGATTGTTTGTGGTCTTTTCACACATTTTCATCCAATCTCTCGAGGGGGCATATCATTCCCATCTTGGGGCAACTCTGTATCAGTTCATCTTATCTTCTTTGAAACAATGCGACAAGCTGCATTGTCTCAAAGAGGGGCAAAATGTAGACACCCAAAATTGTCCAGTCTAATTAAATAAATATTTTATTTATTTAATTATCTAAGCTTAATTCTTCTATTAATTAAATAAATCTTTATTTATTTAATTAATTCATTTATCCTCTTCTAGCCTTATTTCTCATTTGAATAAATACATTTATTTATTTAAATTATCTTTTTCTTAAATTAAATAAATATCTTATTTATTTAATTATCCCACTTCTTCTATTAATTAAATAAATCTTTATTTATTTAATTAATTCATTAACCTTTTCTACCCATGACACATGTCATTCATCTCTTAATTCATACATTACCTACCCCTTTCATTATTTTATTATTTCTTTTACCTACCCTCTAATCATAGCCGACCTCCTTTTACACCTCTCAATCTTATCCCTCCATTTCATATAGTGTCTTCTATATAAGGAGATTCTTCCTTCATTATCAACCCTAATCAATCATTCTAATCAATCTATGCATCCTAATCAATCATTCTACTCAACTATGCATTCAACCCCCCGTTGACTACTTGACTACACTACACTTTTGAACATAGGCGATCCTACTTACAACCACATTCCGTTCTTTGTTGAGCTCTTGTGCACATAAAATCTGAGAGCAAATATATCAAGCAAGATCAATGGAGATAGGAAGAATGGAGATTCAAACCCTATTGGACATGTGATGGTATAATCTTTGTGATTTCATTTGATTTGCATTGTCTTAGGTAATCTTCATATGTTATGGTGGATCTTTGTTGTTGTTAGGCTAAGGTTTTGTGGTTGAATTCATTTAGCCATTCAATATCCTTATTATTGTTATCCATTTTCACCATATACAAATATTAACAATTATAATATAATATAAACATTATAGTAAAAATATACATTTTTCTTATGAATATAATCCTAATTTAATTATAAAAGCTATATAATTATAATTATATAATAAAAATAATCTTAAATATAATTATTAATTATTAGTTTAAGATTATATATTATTTTGAATATATTTATGTAATATTAATTTTAATTGATCTTAATAAAATAACTATTAATAATTATAAGATTATATAACATAAAGAATAAAGTGAAAATAGGTTTTTTTTTAATGACTAAATGAGGAATATTTAAATTTATGATTAAATGTTATAAAATTGCATTGTATAGGGGAAGAGGAAGATTGGGGATCAAGAAAAAAGCTCTACAATTTGTACCTAGGCCGACTTCGTACGAGCAAAAGCTACGGCGAAAGCAACCTTCACTGGCCCGTGTACCATGCATTTATTGCTCCCTCCCATCAAGCGTGGGAGTGAGTTTATGTGAGACGGAACTTTCGATTGCAAACCTTTTTTCTTCATCAGAGGCGGTGGAAGGGCGCGACAAGAGCTTCTTGCAAGACCTCATCGACACTCATAGCAATCCGAAAGGTGCTCTTTTTTTGGCGGTGCAATCCGTTGCGGGTGAAGTGCAGTCAGGAGATCGAGAAAGAGGTAAGGAATCTTCCAATGTTGTTTTAACCGTTATGCCTAATTCTAAGATGAGTGATTTATTGCATGATGAGAGCATTAGGTTAAGAGATGTTGCCATTTTTCTGGCTGTCTAGAAATTATATGAATGGATGGTTGCAGAATATTTGGGTTGATAATGAAGGGTTTCAATTCACTTTCTGTAGAATGATTCAAAAAGGTTTATACATTATCTTCTTTAAAGAGGCAAAAAGTCATAAAGAAGTTGTCAAGAAATAATTTTGGTCTATTGGTAATGGTTGCTTTTGAGCCATAGGGTGGACACCCAAGGCTAACCATGAAGAAATCCTCTCCCTATCATGCTCTACATGGGTTAAGGTAAAGAATGTCCCTCTGATTCTATGGAATTGGCTCCTTAAGGCCCTATCTTCCATTGGTAATGTGATAAGGATGGATAATTCCATTAAACCTGGTGTTGATGTTTTGAATGAGCTTAGATTTGAATTGGAAGAGGAGGCATTTATATGCCCAATAGAATACCTTGGCGGCATTTATGGTTGCTTTCTATGTAAAAAAGAAGGTCACATTCAGAAAAACAACCCACTCTTGGCTAACCTCAAGCATAAGGCTTCTAATGGCAAATAAACCCCTCCCCTAGCTAATAAAAACACCCCTATTCTGGGTGATAAAGTTAGAGATGCTTCTAACTATGGTGGGCCTATGAAAACACCAGATTTCTTTCCTCCCTCTATTTCTCAAGGTAAAGGTGACACTCCTCCTAAAAGAGACCCAGTCAGTAAGGGTAATTCTGGGCATACTCCCTTTATGAACAAGGAAACTATTATCTCAAAGTTGGATGCTCTTCATGTTGCGGTTAAGGCAACTTCCAAAGCCTCCCTTCATTCCATTCCTAAAAATGTTAAACAGGTTTTGAATGGAAAAGAATCCCGAGACTCACTTCCTAATAATAGGAAATTGAATGCACAACAAATTGTGCTTGAAAAATTCAAAAAGATGATGGATACCAGGAAAAGAATTGAAGATCAAATTAATAATTTCGATCTAGTTGTTATCCCTGCCAAACCTATGGGCAACACTTTTGGACAACCCTTCCCCTAGGCCTATCATTGAACTGAGCAAGGATGCCAGTGAGAGCACTAATACATTTGCCCTAAAATTCTGACGGCAGTTTCTGACGGAGAAGGTATATTGTGAACAAATTTGATTTTTTTTTGAAAAATTGCCCGCATTCGTCGGAATTCCGACGATCATTCAATATATGTTTGCAGCAAAGAAGGAATTGGCAACGACATTTGTCTTTTTTAACAACAAAGTGCCCGTGTTCGTCGAAATTCCGACGACAACAGGCATTACTTAAAAAAAAAAAAAAAAGACCAAGACATTTCAAATCATTTCTGCGGCCTCTTCCCATTCTCTTGTTGCCACCCCAGCAACGTATTCCCACCCACAGTTCCACCTCTATTTGCTAGAATCCCCCAGCCTTGCCTCCACCACTACTCATTGCTTGTTCCTGGTCATAGCTGTTTAGGCGGGAACCACTGGTCAAGCGGTTAACTGATTTTTGTTCGATCTTATGGTGGAATTTTCCTGCATGAACTGGAACAAAGCATCATGGAAGGAATTGGTTTTTGTTTGATCTTTCACCCGACTGCGGAAGGAACTCGAACAAGGATTCAAGGCCCCCCACTTCGTGGCCGCAGAAAGAACAATATAGCGACAAACCCCAGCCACGGCCAGTTTTTTTTGGGAAGAGGAAGCAGCATAATATATCAATAAGCTGATTGTCGAAGCATTGTTGGGGGTAATTGCCGATTCCAAACCCAACATTCTTTCCCCCCCCACCCCCAAGTGGTGGGCATTGGAATTTACCAATAGTGATCATCCGGGTCGGCCTCGAAGCGGACCTGCAGGGAGAGGTTTTTTTTTATCTTAACACTTTTTGTTTTCATGACATTTGAGTGAAGTAGACCACAGCTGCAATTGTTATGGAACCCGAGAAGCTTCTTGAAATTTCATATTGATCAACCTTGTGAGTAAATCACGGCTCCATTAGGTTTGTCGTAACAATTTCAGCACCATCCATGATTAGTCCATCATCTTTCATGATTAACAGTAGTGAACTTATCCAATGTCACATAACACCATGCGATGAAACTTAAGACATAACTCATTATTCTTCTGTATGAGATTTTTTAACCCATAGATATTTATCATCAACCTCCTTTTTTTTCACCAAAGGGATAAAAATTTATTAAACACAATGAGAATTACAGAGCAAGAAAGTAGATACATAACCTAATCTAATCTCCATTTGCATAACCTAAGAAGGTAGATACAACTAAATAATCTTGAAAGAAATGCATATGAAGGGCACTATTAGAAAAGAACTTATGTACCATGCTAGTCTATGTAGCTACTACTAATTATTGCATAGAAATAGATACATGTGTTAGAATGTGTTGAAATAGTAGCTAGCTCGAATAGGATAGGCCCTATAAATGTAACTTGTAATTTGGTCTGATCCTAATTGGGTGATGTAACTTGTGGTCCTATATTGAAT
Source organism: Cryptomeria japonica (assembly GCF_030272615.1). NCBI lineage: Eukaryota > Viridiplantae > Streptophyta > Pinopsida > Cupressales > Cupressaceae > Cryptomeria > Cryptomeria japonica. The sequence continues at coordinate 10,211,753 of NC_081412.1, read as the reverse complement.
GTAACTTGTAATTTGGTCTGAATGTAACTAAGGATAAATATTAAGAAAGTATAATAATTACACTAATACATATATCACTCTCATGCCTTCCTTAATTTGATATAAGGTCCCTCTATCCTGTTAATGCATGATAGCCTCGGTAAGATAAATGATTGAATGAGAGATAAATGAAGTCTCTCATTCAATCATCTATCCTATTGATAAACTATGATGAAGACTTCAAGCTATTGTTCCTTCATTTGATCGATGATCATTCTTAAATTTGTATATATTCAACCATACTTGCAAAGTTTGATCAATGCTTAACTACCAATAATCATCGGTTGTAAATCTCATAGCACAGAATACCGATTGGTATCGGTTTACATTAAAACCAATGCACTCTGATTAATATCGGTTAACATATTAACTATGAACACCGATTGTTATCGAGCACCAATGCACTCCGATTAATATCAGTTAATATATTAACTGTGAACATTGATTGTTATCGGGCTTAACTAATACATACCGATTAGTATCGGTTGTCTTGCATATGATAGACGTGTCGATTAAGTATCAGGTGGTTTGTTAAGTGATATACACCGATTTAGGTTTCTATCCTCCTCCTTTGTTGACATCCCCTCCCCCATTGTCTAATATATCTATGACTTTTCCAACAACTTTTAATATCACAACAAGAGATAATTTTGTATAGGTTTCTTAAAGCCAACTTTATTACTCTCCCCTTGAAAAATTGAAGAAAAAACCATAAACAAAATTAGGACAATCCTTTTTTCAAGAATCATCAACTATTCCAGTAATGAATGTCATGATTTGGAGATTAAAATTCAACAACTTATTGTAGTTCTAGTAACATTTAAATAATAGGTGATAATGAGTTATACACTCATCATATCCCTTCTAAATGACATTTATAACCTATTATGTTTTTATCTTGCTATATGACATTGGTAGCTTAATTACCTATTAGGGGCTCATTGTCATTCATGGTACTACAATTTCATGTGCAATCATACTTGGGAGGCAACGTAATAGCCTAGTTCTTCTTGTCTCTACATTGTGGAGCAAGAATAATAGTTGTCAATTGTTCCTCTTTTTTAAGGATCCACTTTGTTGATTTTTATCTTTTATAACTTGATATCCTTTCTTGCATAGAATTGCCCTGAATCCAAATTCTCTCCTTTCTTGGACGTGTGTGTTCCTTGATTAGGACCTCTTTCATTGTTTTTAGGCAAATAAACAAAGATGTCGACCTCTCTTCTCTACTTATACACAAAATGGCTAATTGAAACTACTTCATATACAAAAAATGTTACCTTGCACTGATCGAGCCTCAAAAATGTGACACCCTTGTTCAACAAGGGTTGATACTCTACAACATGATGCCTATCATTCATGAGCTCAAGGTGGTTGCTTTCATGCTCAATAAAAATATGATCAAAACTTTTTGTAGTTTCACAACTTGCTAGCCAATGAAATCCATGATGTAACATGAATCACCCAACATTACACAACTTGTTAGCTAATAGTATTCACGTTTCTTCTATTTTCTCTTATCATATGACTAATAGTAAGCATATCCTTCTATTCACGTTTCTTCTATTGTTGGGACTGGGAGGTGCGGATCGACCAGATCCTCCACCTGTCGAATGTAGACAATATGAATGTTTTTTGGATTAGGATGGTAGTCCAATTTGGGAGATCATTTATTGGAGGATCTTTTTTTAATAGTTCATTTATCAAGACTATTGCTAAGGGGCTAACAAATATCTACAACTTTTAAGTACAATGGTCTATTGAAGACGCACATCTTCCAAGCATGTTACCTCAATGGGGTTTAAACCTTAATGGTTGCCACAACAATGTTATGACTTGACCATTAAACTACATCTTTATTGATATTAACTTAGATTAATTATTTTAAGAGTTTTGAAAAAGATGCCTTAAAAATAAATCTAAAGAGCGTTTGGTTATTTAATTTAGAAACAAATATAGAGGATGATTTTGTTGTAACATTGAAATCAGTTTTCTTCTACATTGAATAATATTCATCTTTATCAAAATAATATGTAAAAATGTTCATAAATAATATTCTTTACATAGACCAAATGTGGACCTATGTTTATTATAGCATCTACATATCTACCTTCTAACCTATGGTTTTGATCCTACTAAATGTGTCTCATTACTCTATAGTCCATGTCAATTGAATGACTTGAAATATAGGGATATGCATATAGATCACACAAACACATTTAGTCATTTTCAAGCAGGAAAAATATAGACAAGTGTTAGCCAAGCCATAAATTTTAACATTAAACTTTACAATTAGATTGATAGGTATTGCACCTATAGGATTAATTCAACAAATTTTGAGAAAAACCTAGTTCATATTTATAAAGTTTCTTGAAAAAAACATAATAACTTAAGATTTCTAGTTATAGTTCAAAGGTTATCATCAAAATAGTTGACAAATATTCATCCACTCAAAAGAAATTCCACAAGAAAAATTCAATTGATAAAGTATCCTCATGAGGGACATGCTATGCATAAGATTGAGGACAATGTTGCTCATAGGGAGTTAAAAAATAAAATCTATAACTAGTACTACATCGGAAAATATAAATAAGAGTTTTACTAAAGAGATGGCTATTGTGCTCAATTTTTCTAAGCTACATAAGAATTTTTATCAATAGGAACTTTAAACCTAGTAGAGATGCTCAAGTGAATGTGATTAAGATCATACTATATGCATGTATAATTACTTATAATGTTTGGTATTTTCTATTGTTTATGCTTTAGGTAAGTCTTGTTGGGGTTTATTGTGAATATTTTATTGAACTTGCATTGATCATCGAATTTTTAAAATAGGGTTTCATTTTTTACATTTTGAAATTTTGTTTCGTGTGGAAGTAATAAATGTAACTTTTATTGTTTTATGTCAAATAATAATTTGATAGGGTTAAATGTATGAGAATGTGTGTAAATGGATATAGATACAAATGTTAGTATGCAATTTAGTTCTAGGTCCATTTCTAGAGATTTAATGAATATAATGTGAGAACTAAATTAGAATTGACACTTGATAATGAAAATTTTACTATTCTATATTCTGTCACTTTAAGGTGCATATGATTCCTAGAAGGATAAATTATCTTAAAGTACGTAGAGAAATCTAAAAATGCTTAAAATTGAACATGATACCTTGATGAATCTTTCTTGAATCCTCACACAAGGTTTTAGGATGTCATGCAAATTGGTGTGATTTAACTTGAATTCTCCTTCAATGCTTGATGAATGCTTGATTGCTTGTTCACTTGGAATTGAATTGATTTTATAATTAAGAGATCACTTGAATTGTAGGTAAACCCCTTCAAATGATAGGGTAGGCTTCCTTTTATACCTAATATATGTCTTGAAAGCATTTTATCCCGATGGCTTTAAATTAAATTACTTTCTCTTCTATCTGATATTGGTGGAGTAGAGGTTGCATTGCATCGACCTAGGATACATATTTCTGCAGAAACAACACAAGTTAAATGTATCCCAGGTCGATGCAAAGCAACCTCTGCTCCAGAAATCACCAGAAAATAGAGAAAGAACTTTAATTTAATGTCATCAGGATAAAAGGCTTTTGAGACAGATAAATGGTATGCAACTATATCTATTTGGAATTTATTACCCAAACAACACAATCGGTCAGTCGCCTTTGAAAAGAAAGTGGTATGATGAAATCTTTGGGCATAAAATAGATGAAATGCACTCCATACTACTGCTGCACAATATTTTGGTCGATGATATTTTTAAAATAGTAAAGGAAGGTGTATGGAACTGGCCTACAATTAAAATACACATGTATTATCTATTATGTAACTCTTGAATCAATTTCCTACACACAAAATGACGAAAATAGGTTTGTTGATGGGGGCTTTCCTAGGTCAAATAGGTTTGAATATATCTTGAAGTGTACAATATGGAAGGTTTGTATTGTTAATCTCCTGCCCATTTCTTAATTTATTTGTATGCATCAATGTCTCAAGATCATATGGACCTTAAGTTATTGTCTCCCTTGCATATGATTTGTTTGGGTGATAAACTTCACCATTCTACTCACAAGAATTTTATTAAGTCTCAAATATAGGGATCATAACTTATTAATGATGTAGTGAAAGTCCTTCATGAAGGACTTCTAGAAGTATTTTTGGATGAGTCTTTGTCAAGTGCAGAGAAAAAACAATTAATGCTTAATGGATTTAAGGAACATTCTTTCAAATTGGAAGCCAAAGTTTAATTGAAGGATGTAGAGAAGAAGGCGGAAGAGAAAAGACTAGAAGTTTTGGTGATTAGATGTGCAACAACACATATCCAACTACAAGAAAGTATAATTTTATTTTTAGAAAAGTGTAAAGGATGTAGTGGCGGCATGCATGTTTTAAAGACAATGGCTTTAATATACTAAGGATATTAAGGGTCACATTGATATTATAGCATCATAAATTGTACAACTATCCAATACTATAGACATGAAGAATGATGCAAAAGAAAATGAAAGGCTTCAAATAGAAAACTTGTACATGCAACTAAATCCATTGACTAATCAGAAAAATAAAATTAAGAAACTGTTCAATCATCTAAGAGATGTTGTAGACTTGCAACTCACCAGCTACTTAGTTTTTGCGGGTAAGAATTTTTTTTGTTTTGGTTATGGTTGTGGTGTTTGTTGGGAGACATTTACAAATTTATATATATATTCACTATTTAATGGTTTATGGGTTTGTAATGGTAATTTAATGTTCTTTCATATTTTTGTATAGATTCTTTATAATAGCCTATTATAGTGATTTTTTCTATTATGGATAATGTTGTGGGTCAGACGGCTTTGTCGTCAGTGAATGAAAGCATTGCATGAGTTCTACTTTTAAAAATTACATGAAACATTTTTAATTTATTGGATTCAATGTTAATATTTGAAAAAAAAGTTTATCAATATTGATGTTTCCTTTCTCCAAGAATTGGATCTAGGATCTTTCCGTCAGATAATATGTAACATCCAATGACTAAATATTTTCTTTACAAATGCTTATTTTATTTAATTATCATCTGAGTGTGAATTATAATTTATATCTGTGCAGAAGCAGAAGATACAAGCTGAAGACTCGTGCGCAAGTAAATTTCATAAAAGAAAGCAAGCAAGCATTATCTTGAATGACATGGAAACAAGCTCATCAACTACCTACAAGAGAGCAATTGGAGAAAAGTAGAGGAAAGTGTTAAAGGGTGATAAATACATACAAAGTATGCAATACAAACAAACAATGTCTAGAGTGTTTGATGTGACGTCTCTGATTTATGTCCGGAGGGACTAACCAGTTTTGGAGTTCCTAGGAAACCTATTGGGCCACGCTTGGAGGAAATCAAAGTGTTCATGCAAGGACCACCTTTTTTCTATTATGAGAATGATGTTTTTTCAGCGAAGGATATTTGGAAGGCAATATCCAACAATTTCTATAGTGTGGAACCAGAGTTAGCAGACTAGAAGTACTTTTTGGCTTCCAGAAGACCAAGAAGTTATGTACACAATCTCGTAATAGAAGGGCGATTTCAAGCATTACCTCTCCCCCCCATGACTATTCAGGAAGCACTTCCTCAGACAAAGGACTATTGGCCTCCATGGGATCAAAGAAAAAAAATTGAATTGCTAGACTGTAGATGATGTGGTGGTGTCCTTCGTGAAGAACTCTGCACTATAATTGAAAATTCACAAGGGAAACTGCAATATAGTGAATAGAAATACATTCTTGAAAAGTGGGAAGAATGGATCTTGGTTTGGGTGGGCCAGGTCAGGTGGCTCCTCTAGAGGTTGACGAGATAGAAAGCATATTAGGATTTGAATAAGATCACACTCGTGGAACTTCGTGTGCAACTGATCAATTGCATTGTTTGGGTAATGCATTCCAAATAGATACAGTTGCATACCATTTATCTGTATGCATGCTTTTGGATAGTATAATTTAACTGTATCTATTTGGAATGCATTAGCCAAATAGTGCAATCGATCAGTCGCACACGAAGTTCCATGAGTGTGATCTTTTTCAAATCCTAATATGATTTCTATCTCGTCAACCTCTAGAAGAGCCACCTGATCTGGCCTCACCTAAACAAAGATCCATTCTTCCCACTTTTCAAGAATGTATTTCTATTCACTATCTTGCAGTTTCCCTCGTGAATTTTCAATTATAGTGCAGAGTTCTTCACGAAGGACACCACCACATCATCTAGAGTCTATGCTTCAATTTTTTTCTTTGATCCCATGGAGGCCAATAGTCCTTTGTCTGAGGAAGTGCTTCCTGAATAGTCATGGGGGGGAGAGATAATGCTTGAAATCGCCCTTCTATTGGGAGATTGTGTACATAACCTCTTGGTCTTCTGGAAGCCGAAAAGTACTTCGAGTCTGCCAACTCTGGTTCCACACTATAGAATTTTTCAGATATTGCCTTCCAAATATCCTTCGCTACAAAAGTATCATTCTCATAATAGAAAAAAGGTGGTCCTTGCATGAACACATTGATTTCCTCCAAGTGTGGCCCAATAGGTTTCCCAGGAACTCCAAAACCAGTTAGTCCCTCCAGACATAAATTAGAGATGTCACATCAAACACTCCAGACATTGTTTGTTTGTATTGCATACTCTGTATGTATTTATCACCCTTTAACACTTTCCTCTGCTTTTCTCCAATTGCTCTCTTGTAGGCAGTTGATGAACTTGTTTCCATTTCATTCAAGATAATGCTTGCTTGCTTTCTTTTACGAAATTTACTTGCGTACGAGTCTTCAGCTTGTATCTTCTGCTTCCGCACAGATATAAATTATAATTCACACTCAGATGATAATTAAATAAAATAAGCATTTGTAAAGAAAATATTTAGTCATTGGATGTTACATATTATCTGACGGAAAGATCCTAGATCCAATTCTTGGAGAAAGTAAACGTCAATATTGATTAAAAAAATTTCAAATAACATTGAATCCAATAAATTAAAAATGTTTCATGTAATTTTTAAAAGTAGAGCTTATGCAATGCTTTCATTCACCGACAGCAAAGCCGTCTGACACCATCAGAATTCTGACAACAACCAAAGAAACATCCAACAAGGATTTTGTATATTCGACGTCACTTCTTTTCGGACAGTCGTCGAGGAGCAAACATAGCAACCATTGGAATTCTGACGGGAATTTGTGTAATTTTGTGGCTGGGGAGGAAATATACGCGTCGTCGGATAAGAGCGTAACGTTGTCAGAATTTCGACGTCAATGGCATCGTCGAAAAGGTCGATGACGAGTTTTCGACGGTTAAATTTCTCAGAAGCTAGATGTGGTATTGTTAGACTATCGACAGTTGACCGTCGTAAATTAGGCCCAAATGTACTAGTGGAGTAATACCATTACAAATAGTAGAAATATATCTCAAAAAGAATTTGATTCCAATACTTGCTCTAGTTTTGGTCCTGGAATCCTATAAGCTTCTCCAAACTTAGATATTGGTGATGTCAAGACTAATCCCCTCACTTGTACACTTGTTGAGAATGAGTTTGAAGGGAGTAGGGAAAATGTTACCTAAAGTGTTGAGGCAGATCCGGGAGGCTGTGTGGAAGCAGCTGATTGTAAAGACTCTCTGCAAAAGGATAATGATGGTAATGAGTTTGGTGAAGACAAGAGCTTCACTTGGGCCATGTTCCCATACTCTAAAGATCCCAACAAAGACTTGTTGGTAGAAGAAATGAAAGCTTATGGTCTCCAAAAAGCCAAGGCTAAAAATGTGAAAAAGAAAAAAGGCAGTAAAAAGAAGGAAGTATCTCAGGAATTAGGAGCTGAACAAATTTTTGAATTTAAAAGGAAGAGGGGTAGACCTAGTAACTCCATTGCCTCTATGCCTAGTAAGAAAATTGAACTTAACCAGTTACCTGAATGTTATAAAACCTTTAGGGCACATATGGACACATCTTCTTGATCTTTAATGATGGAGCTAAACCGTGTTTCCTAGAATGTTAGGGGTTTGGAATCCCCTGACAAAAAATATGTGGTATATAAATTCCTCAAGCTCTATAAGAACATTGATGTATTGCTCCTCCAAGAAATTAAAGTTGTTCAATTCTCTCTAGACATCAACCAAAAATGTATATGGAGATCTATGTACAATATTTCACCACTAAACATCACAAGGGTAAGGGAGGGGTTGTCATCCTGATTAGTCATAAATGGAGGAATACTATTGTGAGATGGGGGTGTTCTCCTTGTAATAGATTGGTGTGGGTGATCCTTAATATTAAAAGAGGTTGAAATTGGAATTGGTTAAGTCTATGCTTCAAATGATTTCAGAGAAAGGATTGATCTTTGGAGATGGGCCTCTCAACTAGATGAGGTCCCTTGGTTTCTTGGTGAGGAATTCAATATGATACAAAGACCCTCTGATAAGTTGGGAGGTTGCAAATTTGAGTGGAAAGGGGATGAGAAGTTCTATCAATTGGAGAAAGATGACTAACAAACTGAAGCTCTTTGATCCCATGGATGATAAGAAGGGTGAGTAAAATGGCATTTGGTTCTCATTGTGTAACTTCTAGAAAGGCAACTGAAGAATATACTTCAGGTTGGATAGATTTTATGCAAACATAGAGGTGTTTCGATTTAGAAGGAATGACTCTGGTAATTGTGTTAGGGTGGTTCCCTATTCCCTTTCTAACCACCAGCCTATTCAAACAGTGGTCTCTATAGAAACCACTGAGAGGAGGGTAGATTGTAATAGAGACAACTTCATCCTGAACTCTAGCTTACTCCTAGATGATCATGTCAATCAGACGATGTTGTTAAATAAAGTGTTCAATAAGCATAATAAATTGTCGGTGATAGAGATAGATAAGTGGAACCAGAATGTCAATAGTTGGAGGAAGCTTTTTCAGATTGTTGGGAGAAAGAAAACCAAAGACTCCAGGAAGTTAGAAACCAAGCTACATGACTCATTATTGGTCGCAGAGAGACATTGTCAATGCAACTCTAGCAATGAAGTCTTTGTTCAAGTTGTATGGCACGTCGGGGATTCTCTTAGAAGGTTGCAGAATCACAAGATTCAAGGTCTCAGGACTAGGGCCAGATTAAATTGGGTTGATCAAGGGGATAAAGGCTCTAGGTACTTCTTCCAGCTGCTCAAAAATAAAGAAGCTAAAGAGAAGATAGGTGATATATGGGAAGGAGGGCAAACCATTTCTAATTCAAAGGGTATCCTCAATGCATTCAAACAATTCTACTCTTCTCTATTCTACTCGAAGGAAAACAACTCCCAAAAGAAGAGTCACGGGGCTAGAATCAAGTTCATCATTCCTAACATGGTGAGTTCGGATGATAGTAACAGGTTAAGCAAATAAATTTCAGTGGAAGAGATTTTGAATGCTATCTCCTCTCTCAGCAATGACAAAGCCCCCAAGATTGATGGGCTTACAGTTGAATTCTATAAGAAAAACTTTGGATGGATACGTGAGGTGTTGTTGAGGGTATACAAGGAAGCCATCACCTCTGGATCATTGGGTAAGGAAATCTGCAGTGGTCTCATCAAGCTTCTCCCTAAAGAGGGTGATTGGTCTCTACTCAAAAATTGGAGGCCTATCACTCTCTTGAATGTCTCATATAAAATCCTAACAAACTTGCTTGCAAGAAGATTGGAATACATTCTTCCCAAAGTGGTAAATCACACCCAAATTGGTTTTGTTAAGGGGGGTATATTTTGGAGAATGGGTATGTGCACAAAGATGGTATGCAGAAAAGTGGACACACATCTAAAAACACTTGTAAAAATAGGAACTGCGATCGCGATACTAAAAATTCAAATCACCTCATACATTCTAAGGTTCGGTGTCACCGACCTTAAAGGGACGAAAGTGCGTACGAGGTTCTTTTACAAAAATGATCGCGTACGCACTACTTTAGGACTTAGCACCGCGTACGCGGTACCTATCAATAATTTTTTTTTTGGCAAACTATGTATTACTTTTCACACGGCCGCGAGTTGGAAATTGTAGTTTTTTCTTGCTAAATCGTGCACGAGCTCGCTCTTTTCTCACCCAAACATCATGGATCAAGGTTGGTTTTGCTTGATTTTTGTTTTTCTTTCACATTTGTTCAATTTTTTTTACGTTTTGAATTTAAATTCGTTTATTTTGATTAGGTTTTTATATTTTTTGTTACATAAACCAGATTCTGAAAATCCACAACAAGACCAACAAGATGCACCTCCTGAAAACCCCAAACAAAACCCACAGAATACACCTCCAACTCCTCTTTTGACCGTACACCTGATACACAAGAGAAATTGCTTAATTAGTTACAGCAAAACAAAATAAATAGACTGATTAATAAATTGAAAACATCTAAGCTTGAGCATCATAAATCCCTCGCCACTAGCCTAGAAACTTTAGCTAGTGGTGCCACTATAGTTTCCACTCAAATTACAAAATAGGGAAACTATAGGGATAGGTGTCATCAAATTTATGCTAGTGGGTTATCATATGAGGGAGTGAAAAAAAAAAACATTAGTAAACAACAAATATTTGCCCTTTTTGTTGATCCTAAAACTATCAGTCGTTACCTCTTAATGCAAAGAGGTTTCCCATACATCTCTACTTTATTTTCTTGATTTAATGAGTATACACACGTTTACATGTGAACTTGTGATAAATTATAATCTTATCATTTTTTCATATAGGAAATATCCATAGCTGCTTCATTAATGGCGAGCCCTCCTCCGTATACTGGAGAAGCATCTCAGGCTTCGATACACTTTTGTTTGATATATTACATTTATTATTTTTAACCTACAATAATTATCATTATATTAATTGTATTCAATCTTGATCATTTTTCGTACATGTAATAGCGACAACTACTCCATCGATGGTGAGCCCTACTTAGTCTATTGGAGAAGCATTTCAGGCTTCAGTACAGTTTTGCTCTCTATATCATAGATTTTTAGTGTTTTGATGTATATAAGTTAGTACATTGTGTGTGAGCTTGAATTTCATCCTTAGAATGTTACCTGTAATAAGTTAGTTTCACAAAATACAATGGAAATGCATACAGGAAATCCAAAATCCACCAATAAAACTACATGAAATACATATTAAAATAAAACATTATTTTACCTTCATGGCTTATGTCTCATTGTGTCCTAACTCCACTGTTCTTGGTTGCATATGGTGTGCTCTCAGACAATGCATTGTTGGCTTCCAAGATAGCATATGAAGAATGGACTAATATCTTGTAGTTAACTGATAGTATGATATGCAAAGCTACATGATTGTGCTAAAATGATTATGCTATATGATTATATTGCTAAAATGATATTTGCTATTTGCTAATTGCTTCAAAAACTCACGGATGCATATGATTGATTGAAAACTATTTTGAAAACTAACTTCCTCTCAATTGAAGCTCTTGGTTTTATAGACTTTGAGAGGATTAGATGATGTGGCTTAGATCAACGGTCTTGATCAGATCTACAAATTTGAATGGCTATGAGCAAAGGTGAAGGTTGAGAGAAAGGGGGAAGGAGAAGACAAGTGTCACTCATCTCACCTTGACTAGGTTGATGACTGAGGGAATCTAGGGATGGTTGGAAGAAATTTAGGCATGAGAGGACAAGTGGACTCAAGTCCTTCCTAAGATGTAGGGGGGGTTGGAGAGAATATAGGAAATGGTTATGAAATATGTGTACGTACACAATTTTCATTGAATTTTGGAAGCTGGAGATAAATGATTAATTAATATTTAAGAAATATTAATTTCCTTAGCCACATGTTTGATGAGTTGGCAAAGGGAAGATGAAGTGGAGATGGAAGAATGAGTTGGATAAGGGATTAAATAATTTAGGAATTATTTAATATTTGAGACTATAAGATAGGAGAATAACTATTAAATATTAGATATTTAATTGTTTGGATAAGATCATTAAATATTAGATATTTAATTAACTTGGTTAGAGGAATAATTAAATATTAGATATTTAATTAATTAGAGGAATAAGATAATTAAATATTAGATACTTAATTAATTCGGAAGAATAGGATAATGAATTAATTAATAAAATATTAATTAATAGAAAGATATGAAAATGAATTAAATTAATTAATCTTTTCAAATTAACTATTTAATACAAGAATAAATATTAAATAAATATAAAATATTTATTTAATTGCTCATAGCCAATTTTTAGGTGTATACATTTTGCCCCTCTTTGAAATGATGTCAAGACAACATTATTTCAAAGATTAAATCAAGTCTCGATAATGCCTGATAGAAATTGAAAATCCAGATTGTGTGCCCCCTCAAGAGATTGATCATGAAATTGTCAAAAAATTTAGTTTGAATGATTAATCTCGTGATAATGTGATAAAAAATTTAGTCAATTAAATTCATTTGTAAAAAACAAATTAAATTGCCCCATTGTTGAAATTAATTACTCTTGAAATAGTCAATATAAAATTAACCAAGGCTAATTTTAACTTCATTTTTATCCTTGTCAGCTTTTGGAGAGAATATTCTTGCTGAGGTGACCAAAATGGTGATTCCACTAGAGTGTCATCAATTCGAGCGAGTTCGGCGATATCAGCGCCCAACCGAGTATGGGTATCCGGTATGTATCGTATCCTGAGCTTTGTTTTCAAGTTTTCGTTCAAAATTTCATGTTTTAGGCACCTTTTTTTGAATTTTTGAAAATTTCAAATTTTTTCATTTTTTAGTTTAGCGCATTTGCAATTTAGGTTAGCGCATATGCATTTTTGGTTAGCACATATGTTTGTTTTAGTGCATATTCTTTGTATGTTAGCGCATATGTTTAATAGGATAGCACAAATGCATAAAGTAGCGCTTTTGTTTTATTTTGTTAGCGCTTATGCATAAAATGTTAGCGCAAATGCATAAAGTAGCGCTTTTGTTTTATTTGTTAGCGCTTATGCATAAAATGTTAGCGCAAATGCATAGAATAGCGCTTTTGCTTTATTTGTTAGCACTTATGCATAGAATGTTAGCGCAAATGCATAAAGCAGCGCATATGCATGGTCGATTAGCGCATATGATAAAAAAGATAGCGCTTTTGCTTAAATTAGCGCATATGCATGGTCGATTAGCGCATATGCTCAAAAAGATAGCGCTTTTGCCTAAATTTGAGATTGTTGATTGATACAAAAGCTAAATATCATTTTGATGATTAAATTTAACATGTTTGATACGCATTGATGATTAAATAGAGTCATGTTTGAGTGATTTGTATGATTGATAGATCGATAGATAGCTTTGATTACTGGATTAAGTAGCTCTGATTAGCTTGATTGATAGGTTTAATGATTTGAGTAGCTTTGTTTAGCTTGATTGATAAATAGCTTTGATTACTGGATTAAGTAGCTCTGATTAGCTTGATTGATAGGTTTAATGATTTGAGTAGTTTTGTTTAGCTTGATTGATAGATAGCTTTGTTTAGCTGGATTAAGTAGATTTGATGATTGATTAGCTTTGTTTAGCTTGATTGAGTAGCTCTAAGAAATCGATTTAGTTTTTGATACAAGAGCTTAGCAGAGTTTTTGATCAAACTCAGTGATTGAATATAAACCATGATTGATAGGTTTAAAATGATTGGATAGCTTAAGTTGCTTCAATTTGATTTGATTGATTGAATTGATTGGTGGATAGCTTGATTGATTTGATTCAGTTTTATTTGATTGATTGGTAGATGATTGAGTCAATTTAATTTGATTGATTGTTTTCTCTTGACAAACAGGAAAAACTTGATGTTCTCCAGTGTCGGGAGAAATTATCGGCCATGCATCATTTAGTTCCGGAGTTATCCCAAGCCGAGATTAGACACATAGATGCTTGTGGTTTATGTCATTTACTGTTTATGCCAGAGATTACGCATAATAGAGGTTTGTTGACCACATTAGCCGAGAGATGGCATAGTGAGCATAACACTTTCCACCTACCAACGGGTGAGATTAGTGTTACGCTAGAGGATGTCTATAGGATTCTGCATATCTCGATGAATGGTGAGCTAGTGCAATACGATTATCAGGATCGTGTTGGGACCGAGGCTTGTAGAGTCATTTTTGCTTATGAGAGTATCAGTAGAGGAGAGATTCGATGGGTAGACATGGTGATGTACTATGAGACTCTTCTTGTGATTCTTGCTAGTTTGATTGGTGGTTTTATATGTCTTGATAGACGATCTCAAGGCTTTTCGGTTGGATGGGGTGAGGTGCTACTGAGCATGATGCAGCATCGGACGTGATATGCTTGGGGTGTTTGTATACTAGCACATTTATATCATGATCTACACCAGGTTGTGTATGATGAGAGTGCTAGTTTATCGACAGGATGTACTTTATTACAGATCTGGTGCTGGGAGCACATTGCTATTACATGGCCTATCCATCATAGAGTTCGTGGAGAGAGGCAACCATATGTTTATTTTTATGCAGGTGTTCTTACTCAGCCCAAGCTGGGTAAGATGGAGTATTGGCGTTGGGTTCTTGATTCTTTGGATAGCATTATTTGGAGACCATATGTTGATTGTGAGCCATGGATGGATGATGCACAGACATTACCATTTATCATGCAGAGTAGATATCTCATTGGTCGTACCCCCTTCATTGTTGAGCAACAGTTGATTGGTCAGATTTTGAGACAGTTTGGTATCATTCAGCCTATGCCTACTAGTGTGACTATTTATGCTCGACGATACAGAGATAGGCAGGATTGGGGACCATCTTTGTCATTTGAGATTGCTCGTGCAGAGTTTGTTGCTACTCTGAGAGTGGCTTATGATATGAGATTACACATTCTGGATCCTGGGGTTACTATAGAGTATGCTCAGTATTTATTAGCTCATCCATTTCCTCGGATTACGGATCCAGCAGATCCTCCTCCTAGCTCAGGAGATGACGATGATGATTCAGATGATCCTGTTAGCAAGAGACGGAGACGAAGACGAGAGCTTAGAGCTGCACATGATGCTGGGAGAGGTGGAGATGATGGTGGGGATGGAGGTGGTGGTGGTGGTGGACCTGGACGGAGAGGACGTTGATTGAGAGTCCGTGGAGGATCATTTGGACCGGCTGGCAGGATTGATAGACCTCGTCCTATGGGTGGGAGAGATGGTGGATGGATTGGGAGGGATACTGGCAGGGTAGGGATGAGATCACCTAGAGGGTTGGCAGTGACAGGGGGCAGGGTGACTAGACTAGATGGGGGTTGCGGGAAAGGTATTGATTTTGGACAGATTCAACCAGATCCTAGAGTTATTGCAGCTCATGGTGGTGATGATGAGGATCCTGAGGATCATATTCCCCTGATAAGATGACGAGTTCGGAGAGTTACTCGGACCGAGATTCCAGCAGTTGGACAGGTTGGTGGGGAGGGGATTGGGGTTCATGCACCACAACAGGATCTACCAGTGCAGGATATGCCAGATGTGGTTATACCAGAGCATGATGTGCCAGGGCATGATACTATTGATAGTCTGAGAGCACAGATTGATTAGCTTCAAGCACAGATACAGACTCTTATGACTGAGAGAGACACAACTGTTAGGAGACAGCAGGACACTTAGGGTCTTCTAGATCATATTCAGCAGGTTGGGACAGGTACTCTCTCAGCAGACACTGTTAGAGCATTATTTCGGGCCGGGAAGGAGACTTCCTACTGGTGACGACGATATGAGGAGGCAGTTGCAGAGAGCTAGAGAGCAAGTAGTTATCAGACCACCGTGTTGATGGATACTAGCAGTGGTGGGGTCATGGGACCTCCTTAGAGGAGTGGTGAGCATGGTAGACAGGCATCTGGAGGATCGTCTCACCCACAACCACAGAGACGGACAAAGTTAGGTGGTAGTGGTATAGGAGAGCCATGACTCTGATTTGAGGCACTTGTATTGTTGTATCTGATATCATTGTATACTTGGACTTTTATTGTTTTATGATGATCTATATGCAGACATGATTTCTATATGATGATGTTTTTATTCATGCATGTTAATTTATTTGATGATGTTCTATATGCTTATATGTTCATATGTTTTAATTTTATGGATGCAAATGAGTAGATAAATAATGTTATGATGCAAATGATAAATGCTTTTTATTTTTTATTTTGATGACCTTAGATGGAAATGCAAATGATTACTTAACTTAAATGATGCAAATGCAAATGATATATATGAAAATGCAAATGAAATGATTGCTTAATGCTTAGGATGATGTATATGCAAATGTATGCCACTAAATTATAAATGGAATGATAATGCAGATAATAATGATACACTTATATGAAATGCACTTAATTGAATGCAATTAGCGCAATGATTTATACAGATTTACACATGAATGATTGATTTGTTTTTTATTTATATGTTATGCTTATAATGATTATGAATCTAAGTGAAAAAGATGCAACTAAATAATCTTTATGAAATGATAATGTATATAATAATAATGATACACTACATTAAATGCACTTAATTGAATGCAATTAATGTGATGATAAAATGCAACTAAATGAAATGGATAATGATTAAAATGATTCTAAGGATGAATGCTCCTAATATGATAAAATGCAATTGTTTTTGTTTGTCCAAGTATACTCAATCTTTATTTATGACCATTGATCTGCTAATGAAATGATATGCTTATAATGCAACTGACAAATGAATGCTTATAATGCAGATGAATAATGAGCTAATGAAATGATCTAACTAAAAAATTGTACTGCCATTCTTCATATGCTATCGGGTAACAGTGCTTGTTTTCATCATTGAGCTTTAAATGTTGTAAGAAAATACAAGCAACTTGACATAATGATTCAAGATGACCTGAGTATTTCTTACATGGATTTTGATATAGCAAGTTAATACAAGCAACTTGATATAATGAGTCAAGTTGACCTGAGTATTGCTTGCAGAATAGACAAGGAGTATCTCCTTTCATGCATGACTTGGAACGTCCTCCTTGATCTTTTGCCGATCACATCCTGAGACAAGTTCATACCGTAGTAAGAGATAAACCACAAACAGCAATCAAAGAAAATAATCATGCCCCATCATAGCTTCTCTAGTCATGGACATCCTTGAGTTGCATAGAATACATGATTAGCAATAAAATCAAGATATAAACACTGAATCTTGTATGTCATTCACATGTTCTTATGGTCATTAACTGATATTATCATTTTGATGAATGATCTTTGATAATCCTTTATAGCTTGTTGGTTGACTCTTCATTTTTTGACGATTCAGTTGTTGATGAGATGCCTTGATTTTCATTGCTTTGTTGTTTGTTATCTGTTTCAAAATCCTGGATGTTTTTTGTTTTTCTAAATTTTTTCGAATGTTTTTGGATTTTCTAAATTTTTTTGAATGTTTTTGGATTTTCTAAATTTCAAAAGATCACCTTAGCAAAACTAATTGAGATTTTGCCCCCAATGGAAAAAAAGATTTTGTAGTCACACAAATCTGTCCAGCTTAATTAAATAAATATTCACTATTTATTTGACTAAAAATCCACTAGCCATCAGTTAATTAAATTAATATTTAATTAATTTATTCCCAAACATTCTTCTATTAATTAAATAAATTATTCAATTTATTTTAATTCATTCATTAAATCAAATTCAAATCAATTAAATAAATAAAATCTATTTATTTAATTAAATCCCCCATTCCTCTTTTAAATAAATTAAATAAAAAACATTTATTTAAACCATTATCCCCCCCCCCCACTTGCATTTTCCTACAAATGCAACTTGCACACATTTATTGAAATAAATAAATTTTTATTTTTAATAAAATCCTATTTTCCCTCACCCACCAAATCCAATTGCATTCCTAAATCCCCTTCTAGATTCTTCTAACCCCTTCCTAATTAGCCTAATCCATCCCCTAATTATTGTCACATTCCTAAGCAAAATGAAGTCACTTCTCAAAGACTTCAAAAGTCTTTGAAAAGCATTTAATGCTTTGTGTGTTCAACAAATTAACCCCCAAAGTCTTCCAAGACCACTAATGGCTCTTACATGACCATTTATGGCTCTTACATAACCATTTATGGTTATTTCAAACTTGTCTCTGCAAACATTTATTGTTTTGACCATATTTATCATTTTTACATTTGCACAAGAGTTTATCTATTGGATAAAAGCTTTATTCTTTGAATAAAGAGTTTATTCATTCAACTAACCTTGACTTTAACTCCCAAGGTCATATCAAGCATTTAATGCTTATTCCCTCCCCTCTCAACCTATCTCACATTGACACTTGTCATCCTGGGATTGGGTTGAAATCCCTCACATGGATTTGAAATCATTCAATCCTGACCCTTGTTGAGATTACTCAATCTCAACCATCCATTACTCCATTTTTCCTATAAATAGAGCCCATTTCTTCACAATCCAGATCCTGAAAACTTGCATGCATTTAACCTATAGGCATTTTAGAGAGCAATTAGCATAGCAAACTAAAATCTTGTTATTTTGGTTAAAATCAATCATTTTAATAGCATCTAGTCTTGTAGCTTTTCATTTTACCTTTAGAGCAAAATACTAAAATCTCAATCCTCCATAAGCATCCATAGTGCAAAAAGCTGCTGAGAGCTACACTATTTTGGAACTTAGAGAGGAGAGGAACAAGGGAGAAGGAGCTAAAAGCATGCTAAGAGGCATTTGGAGATGCCTCATTATCTTTGTTTCATTTGTTAGATATATTAGCATGATTTTAGTGTCTCTTTTGATATGCCTATTTAGATTAGTTTTTGATTGACTAACACTAACGGTTTCTTGTGTGTGTGTTATTTATCTCAGACTAACCTTGTCTATTTTGCAGTGCATCAGATTTTATTATGGATATACGAATTGATCAAGATCCAAACCATAGTGGGATACAAATGCAGATTGATAAATGTTGATAAAATCTAAGACAGTGACTACAACAAGTATATCAAAGATTGATAAATGTTGGTAAGCTGCATATATTTTTTTGCTAAATGGTTCAGAGCAATGGATGCGAAAGATGGAATGGATAAGCTAAGATAAATGGAAGCGATAGATTGGATATGATGATGTGGATAGGTGCACAAAGCGATCTCATAGATGGAGGAACTCACTTTTTAGATAGTACCTGTTTACCAGGTTCTCACCATCTAAATTTATTGCATTTTTGTTGTTTTATATATTTTTAGGGATTTTCTGCTTTTCTGATTTTTTTTAATTTCTTTAGGACTTTATATCTTAAGCATAGAATTTCTTAAGATGGATAGAATTGATAGGTTCATCAAACCAATCACCTTCTGGGGTAGATAATCTGTATGCTCCTAATCTATATGTTGCTACTATGACAAAAGGTCCTAGCCAATTTGGTTCAAATTTGCCCTTCTTTTCCCGATCTTGTTGATTTCTCGGATTCTCCCTTAGAACTATGTCTCCAATCTAGAAAATGTGCAGCTTGACTTTGTTGATATACTTTCAAATGGTCTATTGCATTTTGGCGATGTTCCTGAATCAGTTCTAGTTCCTGGAGTCGAGATACTCTTTGTTCTTCTTCTGGTATAAGACCATGCAAGGATACTCGTAGAGAAGGTATCTCTACTTCTATAGGTAATATTGCTTCTAATCCATAGACCAAACAATATGGAGTTGCCCCTGTTGGAGTGCGGACACTAGTTCAATATGCCTAAAGAGCAGGATTCAGTTGAATGTGCCAATCTTTTCCAGCTTCATTAACTATTTTCTTCAAGATTTTTAAAATAGTTTTGTTTGATGCCTTAGCTTGACCATTACCTTGTGGATAATATGGAGTAGAGAACCTATGTTGGATATGAAATTTTTCACATAGCTTTTTTACATCTTGATTTTTGAATGGTCTTCCATTATCAGTGATAATGGTCATAGGAACTCCATAGCGATAGATTATATAATTCAAGATGAATGATGATATTTGTTTTCCTGTCCCTGTTGTTAAAAGCACTACTTCAATCCACTTTGTAAAATATTCAGTGGCAACTAGAATGAATTTATGGTCGTTAGAAGATGAGGGATTGATCTTTCCTACCAAATCCAGGCCCCACTGTGAAAATGGCCATGACCCTGTCATAGGATATAACTCTTGTGCTGGTGCATGAATTAAATTTCCATGAATTTGACATTGTTTACACTTTCTAGCATAGGTGAATGAGTCTCTTTCCATAGTAGGCCAAAAGTAACCCATACGAATAATTTTCTTATCCAATGTTAAACCACTTGAGTGTGTACCACAAATACCCGCATGAATGTCATTAAGAACTCTTTCAGATTCATCTTTTTCCAGACATCTCGATAATGTACCATCTAGACCACACCTATATAGGATATCAACAATAATGGTATAGCGAGAGGACTGACGGATAAAGTTTCTGCATTGATTACGAGATAATTTCATAGGAAGGATATGATCTTTTAAATATTGGTAGGTTTGACTGTATAAGGATTGACTGGTTCCTGATATATGGCAAATTCGATAGGTATGCTGGGATTGAATGGTAGGGGTTAAGATATCTTCCACAAGAAACTCGTAACGTTGTTGATTCTCTTTATTTGGCAAGAGAGATGCTATTGTAGCCATTGCATCTGCTGCTTTATTTTCATTTCTGGGAATCTGGGTGAACGTGATTTCTTTAAAATGTCCTTTAAATTCTTCCACTAGCTGTTTGTATGGCATAAGCTTATCATCCTTTGTTTGATATTCATCATTTATTTGATTAATTACAAGTTGTGAATCACCATAGACATGTAGTTCTTTGACATTCCATTCATTGGCCATTTTGAGCCCTATAGCCAATGCTTCATACTCTGCAGTATTATTGGTGCATAGAAATCTTAGTCTATATGATTTCGGAATTGTATGTCCTTGAGGTGTGATAAAAAATATTCCTGCACCTGATCCCTATTGAGTATAAGAACCATCAAAGTATAATTCCCAAAAGTTTGTACTTATTGTCAAGATATCTGCATCAGGAAATTCGATGTGCAAAGGCATGTCATTTTGTAAAGGTGCATCAGCTAATTGATCAGCAAAGACTTGTCCCTTGATGGCTTCCCGGTCAACATATTCTATGTCGAATTCACTTAGTATCATAACCCATTTGGCTAGTCTCCCTGTTAATGTTGACTTACTCAATAAATATTTGAGAGGATCTATCTTTGCTATTCGTTTTACATAATGAATCAACATATAATGTCGTAGCTTCTGAGTTGCAAATACAACTGCCAGACATATCTTTTCAATTGATGAATAATTTAACTCATATCCAACAAGTGTTTTGCTGATATAATAAATTTCTCTTTCTTTTCCTTCATCATCGTGCTGAGCTAGGAGAGCGCCTAATGATACACTTGTTGCTGAGACATAGAGTAACAAGGGTTTCCCTTTGGTTCGTGATATCAATACTGGAGGACTCATAAGATATTCTTTTATTTGCAAGAAAGCTTCTTCACATGTTAGATCCCATTTGAATGGAACATTTTTATGTAGAAGATGGGTAAAGGGAAGACATCTATCGGCCAATTGAGACACAAATCTTCTGATTGATTGCAACCTTCCTTGTAAAGATCGTAATTGACTTATGTTCTTAGGTGATTCCATCTCCATGATAGCTTTAACTTTTCCAGGATCGACTTCAATGCCACAAGCTGATATAATGTACCCAAGGAGTTTTCCAGAGGTTCCCCCGAATGCACATTTCTTTGGATTCAATCTCAATTGATATCTTTCCAGCCTGTCAAAAATCTTGCTTAAAATGTTCAAATGTTCTTTTCTTGTGTGAGATTTTGCAAGTATGTCATCGACATAATCTTCCATAAATGTATGCATCATGTCATGGAAAATTGTCGTCATAGCCCTTTGATAAGTTGCTCCTGCATTCTTAGCCAAATGGCATAACATTCCAGCAATATGTTCCCCATGCACAGGTGAAAGTTGTCTTCTCTTGATCTTCAGGTGCGATTCTTATTTGATTATATCCTGAGAAGCCATCCATTAATGAAAACATATCATGCCCTGCTGACAAGTCTACTATGATATCAATGTTTGGTAGCGGGAAATCATCTTTTGGACAGGCTTTATTCAGATCTCTGAAATCTGTGCAGATTCTTATGCTCTTATCTGGTTTTGATACTGGTACAATACTTGAAACCCATTCTGGATAAGCGACTGGTCTTATGAATCCCACTTCTAATAATTTCTTGAGCTCAGTTTTAACAAGGAGAACAATATGTGGGTGCATCTTTCTTAGCTTCTGCTTAACATGTTTTGCTTGTAAATCCACATTAAGATGATGCATGATAAGATCTGGGTTTAGCCCTGGCACATCTGCATAAGACCAAGCAAAATTTATTTGTCATTGCTTAAAGAATTCCATGTATTCTTTCCTCTCTTTTTCTAATAATGAGGCAGCAAAATGAAGTATTTTAGGATCCTTTGATGTATCAATGTTTACTGCTTCTGTTGGTTCTATCAGGATAGCAGACCTTTCTTGAAAATATGCAGGAAAAATGTCAAACTTTCCATCTTCTGACGCCTCAAGGAGGTTTTCATCATTAGATACACCCTTTATTTTATCTTTTGATTGATCTAATGTTGCCATGAAATGGTTTTCAACAATAGGTCTCTTTCCTTGTTTTATTTCACTTTTGCGACTGAAA
The DNA here is from genome assembly GCF_030272615.1 of Cryptomeria japonica. Classification (NCBI taxonomy): domain Eukaryota; kingdom Viridiplantae; phylum Streptophyta; class Pinopsida; order Cupressales; family Cupressaceae; genus Cryptomeria; species Cryptomeria japonica. The sequence continues at coordinate 10,188,996 of NC_081412.1, read as the reverse complement.
AGTTTGGCATTCTCCTGACTATGAAAAACTTTACTTGAATCTGGAGTGGAAGATATCTTAGGTGGGATGGGTTCAATAGCATTAAGGTACATAGCTAAGTCATGATCATTGGAAAAGACATTTAGTTCGGGGTTGTCTAAATTATCCCAGTCAATTAGTTCATGATGAAAAAGGGGTAAATCATAATTACTGTCATCATCGGGTGTTTCAACGTTCATGACATAATGATCATAGTTTATCATAGAATAGGTATTGTCATAGATTGAATATTTTTGAGGATTGTCTTCAGGAATTTCTGAATTAGTCTTGACAAGATTAATATTAGCATTTTGTAGTTCACACTCAAGTGGTTCTTCAATTGACGTTTGTCCCTTAAATTTATGGATTGTATCAACAACACACACGTCTCTGGTATTGCAAATTTCTTCCTAATTGACTCCATTTGCAGTTTGGAGTTTATAGACTTGTGTACATGTTAAAGAGGATTCTTTTAACAGATTTTGTCTCCTTTCAAACTCATCTTCTTCTGGACTAATAGTTAATCCAACTTGACTATCTCTTATTTCTTCTATAGTTCTTGCATATCTGATTCTTGTTTGCGCTTCTTCTATTTTTGTCATTCTCTTTTCTTTTTGCATGCGCCTCTTTTCTCTGAATTCTGAGTTTCTCTTGTCTCTTTTCTAATTTTATCTTTTGTTCTGTAATGGCTGCTTGATCTTCATTATGTTCATTACTTGATGTAGTAGATAAATTATCTAGTCCCCATTCATACTCATTGGAATCTGTTTCTGAATTCTGATCTAAGATTACTCCAGTATACCATACTGGAATGTCGTATGGTGCAAACAGTTCTCTGATTTCTGTCATTTCTGTTTTTACTACTTCTGGAATATTCTGTTTAGATTTTTTCTTTTGTTTGTATTTTCAGAACTTGTTGATAAAAATTTTCTTCACCTTTGATAGTAGTTTTTTCTTCTTTCTTTTCATGATCTTCTTGCTTCTTTTGCTTATTGGCTACTATTTTGGCTGCTTGATGTAGCTTTTCTTGCCAATTATGTCCTTGAGAAACTGATTTCTTTCTCCATTTTTGTTGTTGAGTATTGTGTTGCTTTTGATTAGACTTCAGATATCCTAACCCAGATTTATCTTCTGTTGATTGTGAATGTGGACAAATAGGTTCTGAAATACCTTGATGTTGCTTACCAATTGGTCATTTCCCTTCATATCCCATTTTCTGCATGATTTTATATCCTTTGCCATATTGTTTTATGGGAATATTGACTTCTGCTATTGTTGCTATGGTTTTGTCTTCATCTTTGTATAACCAACCAAAAATGTCCTTGTCTTCATTTTCTTCCTCAAGAGTTCCGGCACTAACAAAGGTTCCCTTAAACATACATTTTGATTTTTCTGATGATTTTGATTGAATATCTGTAGGTTTTCCATATGACTTAGGGGAAAGTGGAAAATTATTCAAAGAATATTTTCCCATTCCTTCATCATTTAACGTGAGCTTTTCTTCAAAAGTTTCCCATAACTTTGCTTGAATTTCCTTGGTAGGATATATTGATTCTCTGTTATGTGGAACTGTGGTATCTTGTGTTGGCTTCAAATTGTTGCAATATTGACTGGAATCTGCAATTATAGTCATTTCTTTTCCTTTATGAGGAAATTTTACACATTGATGATATGTAGAAGGAACTGCTTGCATCTTGTGAATCCAGGGTCTTCCCAGAAGAATGTTGTAGGAGAGATTTAAGTCTAAAACTTGACACAATGTATCCTTTTCTACAGGTCCTATCCTTATTGGTAGCATAACAGTTCCTTTAGAAGAACGTTCTACTTCATCGTAAGCCTTGATGGTTATTTTCTTTTTCGGGTCCACTGCATTCTCTGAATACCCCAAAGCTTTTATAAAACTTAATGCACAAATGTTTAAACCAGCTCCTCCATCTATGAGTACACGTTTGACACGAGTTTTATTAGTGGAGACTTCAACATGTAAAGGAGCATTGTGAGGATGTTGTAAGGAGGCGTCATCATTTTCAGAAAATGATAAGCAATGAGGAGCTATAAGATGTCCTACCATGTTTTGGAACTAATCTATATCCAAATCCTTTGATACCGTTGTTTCCACTAAAGCTTTCTCCAAAATTTCCTTATACATAGGTGAAATTTTGAGAAGTTCCAAAATTGATATTTGAGCTGGTATTCATTGTAATTGCTCTACTAAATTGTATTGTTGTGACGTGGATGTTGAGTCTTTTACTATACCTGGAAAGGCAACTTTTGCTTTGCTTCTTGTGATAACGTTGATTGGTTCTGAAAATGGATTTTCATTAACAATTATCACATTTACTACATCATCGTATGTATAAGCGTAATTTACTTTGGCTTTCCCTTTGTCATTTTCCAATTGGGATGATTCACCTTTATCATAGTTTGGAAGTGGATTTTTAAAAGCCAAGTGTGATTCATTTGTCTTATGGCTATCCATCGTAATGGTTCCATTATCAATTAGATCTTGGATAATGTGTTTTAATCTTTGGCAATCATTTGTTAGGTGTCCTTTATTCCGATGATAATTGCAAAAATGATTGTCATTCCACCAGTTTGGCTTAACTGGTGGTTCATAAATTCTTGCTTCGGGTAAAACAATCAATTTGTTAGCAAGCAAAGTTTTTAGAGCTGATTCTAAAGATTCTCCAATATTTGTGAATTTTCTTCAAGGATTAGAGAAAAGGGACTTGACTTTCTTGTTTTCCAGATTGTCATTGCTTGGGATTTGACTTGATAGATTGAAAATTGGTTGTTGTTGTTTTGCAGTATTGTTATCATCATTTCCTTCATTGCTGGCATTCCTATTTTTTGACCAGAAATTGGGTTTATCATTGTTGTTGTTGTTGTTGTTGCTGTTGTTGTATGAATTATTGTAAAGTTTTAGTTCTCCTTTCTTTACCATTGCGTTCTCTATTTTTGGACCATTTTCGATCATTTTGGCAAAAGAGGGAGGACATTGCATCCTTAGTCGATAACTCATTTCACTGATAAGATTGTCAGTGAATATGTCCATTTTTTCTTGATTAGGTACATCTCGGGGATACCTATTAAACATGTGTTTCCATCGTTGTAAAAAGATCATAAAGGATTCTCCATTCTTTTGTTTAACATTGCAAAGATCTAGCATCATTATTTCATTCCTTATATTGTAGGAATATTGTGAAATAAACCTATTCACAAGTTCTTCAAAGGATTTGATTCCAAATGGTAATCTTGAAAACCATTCCATTGATTGTCCATTTAAACTCCTAGAAAAAGATGCATAAGGTAAGTCTCATCATGAGCAAATTCCATGCTCATAGTACAAAATTCCCTAATGTGATCTTGAGGATCAGATCTTCCATCGTAGTTGTCATATTTAGGAATCTCGCATTGTTACGGAAATGGTATCATATTTAGCTTTTTATCAAAGGGATATGGACATATGTCTTCTAATGAATACTTCTTGGAACTTGTCCCATTTTGCATGTCTTGTATCTATTGTTGTAGAGTTTGTATTTATTGAGTAAAGTTTGAAAACGGACTATCCACATCGCTTCTTTTATCATTACGTTCTTTTCTTTTGTCATCCCTTTCTTTCCTTGTTTCTTCGCTACTTTCTTTGTTCATATCTTCATTGTTTTGCTCATCCGTGTTTTGGGTGTTACTTGTTTTCTCATCTTGTTTTAAGCTTTCTATATTAAAGTCTTGTGGTAGTTTAGCTCCAGATTTTGCCAATATCAAGAGATATTTCTCTCTTTTTTTGTCAATAATTTTTTCGTTAGCCTATCAAATTTGAAATCTTGTTCAAGGTCTCTAATCATGCTATTGACAGCTTCTTCATCGACAGCGGTAAATCCAAAAGTAGTATCTTATTCCTCCATTTGTTGTTTTCTAAGTTGTTCGTATTGGGCTCTAGTCCAAACTGACATGTGTTTATCTCAAAGTTGTTGAAAAATTCCCAAGGACAAGATCAATAAGTAATTATTGGTTTAGAAGATATGCTTTATTGATCTTACCACTATTGTTTGTTTTTTGGGATAAAGCGTCTCTTTGTTGAAAAGCACGTCTTTGTAGAGTTTCACCATCAAATTTGGTACCGCAGCCACGTAAGTAGTGATGAAAATGGTGTAGGAATATCCTATGTTTCAATAAGATCTTACGATTGATATACAAAAATCTTATTCTCTTATGAGTAGCTTTGTAACTGGGTTTTCTTTTCTTAAGGTGATACTTAAAAGTCATATAAGCATTTGACAGTTTACAAGTTTGACTCCAACGTTGGTGCAATATTGGTTTTGATGTAACCTAAGTTCAAAATAGGAAAGATATATCCAAGATTAGGAACCTAGTATAGATTGATCAAGCTTCGTGATAGAGGATTTGATTACCCTGATGAGAGTCTTGACAAGGATGTTGATTTTTGCACTTAAGATGTTTGAATCAATAGTTTGCTGAATGTTGATGCTTATAGAACCTTTTGGAAATAACCTATAGGATTAGCAACCTAGTTGTTTTGAGTTGTCTTGAAAATACGTGATGGTTTAGAGACAAACCTACTTCAAGGATTATTTTGATATCTTGATGTTTTGATACTTTGACTTTTGAGTTGGTGCTTCAAGTGTTGGAATGCTTTTTGTTTTATCCCTTTGACCACACTTTTCATAAATTTGTTGATTTTTTTTATCACTTGTAGATGATAATATTCTTCAATTTTTGACCATTTGGAACATGTTGCAGACATAGAAGACACGATGTTTAATAAATAAAATGCACAGGCAAGTACAAATCCCTATGGCAGGCTAAGACAATAGTTGTTGAATCTAACATGGAGTTTCCCCAGAGGCTACGCTATTCAAAGCGGATATTTAGATGCTTGACCCCACTGGCTCCACCCTCGGCACTCACTTCTTCAGGGCAGCCAAGCACCAGTTTCCATGAAATCTCCTCATGCCAAACTTTATATCTCTACTAGGAACCGTATGTGTGTGAGCCACTTCAGAGGTCTGACCTCCTGCACCGACAACTAGAAGGTTTTTGGCAACTAGAACAAATAGTTTTTAGTAAAGGCTTCCAGTCATGTGGCCATACATGCGGCACTTTCAGCTCTGTAAATATAGAAGGTTCCCAGCCTATAGAGGTTACGCTCCATAGGGTTTATGGGGAAACATAGTGTCAGTATGAACTTATCAGCACATGTTGTTTGAACTTTCTTCACAAACACGATTTATTTATAGTGGATTGGAAGGACTCGGTATTAGCCCGTTTCCACTTTAGGTCGTTCCCCTCTCACTGGCCCCCTCAAGGCAGCTCGAGAAGGCAGGCCCTCTATTGGATTAATTGCTTGAAAGTAAAGAAAGCATAAAAGAGTGGGTTTGGCTTTTTGATCACCCAATTAAGGGGAGAGCATATACCTACCACTTTCGAGACACGGAATACAAGCGTTCTTTTTAACTTTTTCAAAGCAATTTGTTGGTTAAGTCCTATTTGGAGATGTTGCTCCAACAAGCATGGTGTTTATTTTAGCCCCACATAGCAAATGATTTTCTAAACTAGGAATTGAAAATCCTGGTCAACAAAATGAAAATCGTTGCAAAAAGTAACTTGCTTTTGTAAGAATGGACAAGTTGATTGTTCTTTTTAACTTGCAAAATATAAGAGTGATTGTGCTTTTTACCTTTGCAAGAAAATAAAATATTGTTGTTCTTTTTAGAGCCCAAAATTTGAGGTGTGAATCCTAACTTTGCAAGAAAATAAATGTTTGATTTGTTGTTCTTTTTACCTTGCAAATGTGATTATTTTTAGAGCCCAAAAATAAATGAGGTACTTTTTAGAACACCAAATTTGAAAATGAAATTCTTTTTATCCAAAAGGAAATATGAGTTCTTTTTAACCAACTTTGAAAAAAGATAGGAAAGAAATCACTAAATCCTAAATTAACTTCTCCAAACCTACAAAAAACTGTTAAAAACCTACAAAATAGTAAAAAGTTAGCGAAAAAAATCTTAGGTGGGCTTCCACAAGCCTAATTTCAAATCGGTTACAAGCTTTTTGTCAAATGCGCTATCCTACGATTCAAAAGCGCTAACCTGCATTACACAAGCGCTAACCTTCATTACAAAGGCGCTAACCTACGTTATAAAAGTGCTAATCTTTAGATAAAAGTGCTAACCTGCATGACATATGTGCTAACCTATTGTGCAAAAGCGTTGATTTTCCAACAAAAGCGCTAACCTGCATGACATATGCGCTAACCTATTGTGCAAAAGTGCTAATTTTCTAACAAAAGCGCTAACCTGCATGACATATGCGCTAACATATTGTGCAAAAGCGCTAACCTATAATGTAAAAGTGCTATCAGAATTGGCATATGCGTGAATCTGCATTACAAATATGTTAATTTTTTTTTTTGCGAGAGTTTTAAAGGTATATGTGAGGTCTGGCCCCATGGTGGGCGCCAAAATGTGTGAGCTTGAATTTCATCCTTAGAATGTTACCTGTAATAAGTTAGTTTCACAAAATACAATGGAAATACATACAAGAAATCTAAAATCCACCAATGAAACTACATGAAATATATATTAAAATAAAACATTATTTTACCTTCATGGCTTATGTCTCATTGTGTCCTAACTCCACTGTTCCTAGTTGCAGATGGTGTGCTCTCAGACAATGCACTGTTGGCTTCCAAGATGGCATATGAAGAATGGACTGATATCTTGTAGTTAACTAATAGTATGATATGCAAAGCTACATGATTGTGCTAAAATGATTATGCTATATGATTATATTGCTAAAATGATATTTGTTATTTGCTAATTGCTTCAAAAACTCACGGATGCATATGATTGATTGAAAACTATTTTGAAGACTAACTTCCTCTCAACTGAAGCTCTTGGTTTTATAGACTTTGAGAGGATTAGATGATGTAGCTTAGATCAACGGTCTTGATCAGATCTACAGATTTGAATGGCTATGGGCAAAGGTGAAGGTTGAGAGAAAGGGGGAAGGAGAAGACAAGTGTCATTCATCTCACCTTGACTGGGTTGCTGACTGAGGGAATCTAGGGATGGTTGGAGGAAATTTAAGCATGAGAGGACAAGTGGACTCAAGTCCTTCCCAAGATGTAGGGGGGGTTGGAGAGAATATAGGAAATGGTTATGAAATATGTGTACATACACAATTTTCATTGAATTTTGGAAGCTGGAGATAAATGATTAATTAATATTTAAGAAATATTAATTTCCTTAGCCACATGTTTGATGAGTTGGCAAAGGGAAGATGAAGTGGAGATGGAAGAATGAGTTGGATAAGGGATTAAATAATTTAGGAATTATTTAATATTTGAGACTATAGGATAGGAGAATAACTATTAAATATTAGATATTTAATTGTTTGGAGAAGATAATTAAATATTAGATACTTAATTAATTCGGAAGAATAGGATAATACATTAATTAATAGAAAGATATGAAAAATGAATTAAATTAATTAATCTTTTCGAATTAACTATTTAATAGAAGAATAAATATTAAATAAATATAAAATATTTATTTAATTGCTCATAGCCAAATTTTAGGTGTATACACATTCTATTAATTGTATTTAATTGATGATAGCCCCCTTCGCGGTTTGGCCATAACTTGGAGCCTTTCAAGAAGGTATTCAAGAGAACTCCTAAGGTTGACAAGGAGAAGACAGAGAAGACAGTAAATCCTAGATCAATGGATGAGGTAATCTACATTTCTATTGCAAACAAATTATAGTTAAATGCATAGTTATGCTGATAATTGTGAACTATTTTCTACAAAAGGATTCTAACTTGGCTTTTGAATTGTGGTTTTTCAGCCATCTATAGAGTTGCATACTGCATCAAAGAGGCTTGATTTTGATGATCCACAACCTAGGTAAGTGCACCAAGATGGTGAACAGAAAAGTGGCCACATGCAAAAAAAAAAAGAAATTTTTCATAACCTGTGCGTGTTCTGGAAATTTAAAAATGTGCTAGGCTTGGTAACACAAAAACAATTAAAAAAACAAAAGGCTCCTCAAAACCCACGGGTTTTGAGGAACATTATACTTTTTAAAAACCTGTGGGTTATGCAAAACTAGAAGTTTTTGTCTTAGTTCTGCATAACTCGTACGGGTTATATAGAATTAGGAACCAAATAGGAAGTGGGGAGAGAGAGAGAGAGAGAGAGAGAGAGAGAGAGAGAGAGAGAGAGAGAGAGAGAGAGAGAGAGAGAGAGAGAGAGGGTGAGAATAGGATTAAGAGAGGGAGAGGAAGAGAGAGAGAGAGTAGGGAGTAGGAAGACAGGGATAGAATAGGATAAGGAGAGGGGAAGGGAGAGAGAGTTAGAGATAGAGAGAGAAGGGGATAAGAAGACAAGGAGATATAGGGAGAGAGAGAGAGAGAGAGAGAGAGAGAGAGAGAGATGGAGGGAGAGGGAGAGAGAGGGAGATTAGGAAAAGGAGAGGGGGAGGGGGGAGAGAGAGGGAGATTGGGAAAAGGAGAGGGGGGAGAGGGAGAGGGAGAGGGAGAGGGAGAGAGAGGGAGATTGAGGAAAGGAGAGGGAGAGAGAGAGAGAGGGGGGGATAGGAAGAGAGAGAGAGAATAGGATAAGGAGAGAGAGAGAGAGAGAGAGAGAGAGAGAGAGAGTAGGAGAGAGTAGGAGATATGAAGAGAGGGAGAGAATAGGATAAGGAAAGGGGGAGGGATAGAGAGTGGGAGAGAGAGAGGAGATTGGGAGAGAGGGAAAGGGAGGGCGAAGATGGGGAGAGAGAGAGAGAGAGAGAGAGAGAGAGAGAGAGAGAGAATAGGATAAAATAACGAGAGGGGAGGGAGAGCGGGGAGAGGGGAAGGGAGAAAGAGTTAGAGACATATAGAGAACGGGATAGGAAGAGAGAGAGAGAGAGAGAGAGATGGAGAGAGAGGGAGATTGGGAAAAGGGGAGGGGGAGAGGGAGAGGGAGAGGGAGAGGGAGAGAGAGGGAGATTATGAAAAGGAGAGAGAGAGAGAGAGAGAGAGAGAGAGAGAGAGAGAGAGAGAGAGTAGGATAAGGAGAGGGGGATGGAGGGAGAAGGAGAGAGAGGGGGAGAGGGAGAGAGAGGGAGATTGGGAAAGAGAGAGAGAGAGTAGGATAAGGAGAGGGGGATGGAGGGAGAGGGAGAGAGAAGGAGATTGGGAAAAGGAGAGAGAGAGAGAGAGAGAGAGTAGGATAAGGAGAGGGGATGGAGGGAGAGGGAGAGAGGAAGATTAGGAAAAGGAGAGGGGGAGAGGGAGAGAGAGGGAGATTGGGAAAAGAAGAGGGGAGAGGGAGAGGGAAAGAGGGAGAGAGAGAGAGAGAGAGAGAGAGAGAGAGAGAGAGATTGGGAAAAGGAGAGGGGGAGAGGGAGAGAGAGGATATTAGAGAGAGAATAAGAAAAAGGAAGAGAGAGAGAGAGAGAGAATAGGATAAGGAGAGGGGGAGGGGGAGAGAGGATATTGGGAGAGAGGGAGAGAGGGACAGGGAGGGCAGAGATTGGGGGGGGGAGAGAGAGAGAGAGAGAGAGAGAGAGAGAGAGAGAGAGAGAGAAGGAGGAGAGGGTGAGAGACATGAGGTAGAGAAAGAACGAGAAGGAGAAAAGGGTGAGAGATTCGGCAAAGAGAGAAGTGTGAGGGGGAGAGAGATAAGATAGAACTCAAGGAGGATAATTAGGGCTTAGAATAGACAAATATGGTGATGGGGAAGGAGACGAGAGAGAGAGGGGAAAAGGAGGGAGACATGCATGTATACAAACATATATACATATATCTATATTAATATATGTATATATAACTATAGATGTGCATATATACATACATAAACACATATTATATATGTATGTCTGTACATATGTGTAGCAAATGCTAAGTTTACAAGCATACATTATTATGTCTTCCTAACCCGTACGGGTTTTGTGAAACACAAAATAATGGTTTTAGTTTTACATAACCCATATGGGTTATGTAGAACTATGAATAATGCTTTTTGTTTTTCACAACCCCATGCGGGTTATGAAGAACTGTGAATAGTATTTTTTGTTTTTCAAAACCCGTGCAGGTTATGAAGAATTGTGAAGAGTACTTTTTGTTTTTCAAAACCCATGCGGGTTTTGGCTTGGTAAGATGGTTGGAAAATGACCCTAAGGCTTGCAAACCCATTTTCCCCCCATTTTTGTCCCTTTGCACGTTTTTTCATCTTCCAACATGATTTCTCAACTTTGTCATCATCAGGTTTACAAATGATCAAATGGATATCTCTAAAATTACCACCATAATCTCACACATCTTCTCAATTTTCTGAACATATAATTTTTTCTATTTTTTGACAACATTAGCATAATAAACTTTAATTTTCTTTACCAGTCACAGACATATTTCTACAATTTTTTTAATAACTTTTGATATACTTGACCAAATTTAAAATAAATTACATATTATTTTTCTACACTAGATTCTATACACTTTTTAAAAAAATAAGTTTTCATTTTCGATTATTTTGATGCAAGTTATGCCTAGCGCACGAACAGGTACCAAATTTTCAAGATGCGGTCACTTCAAAAAATCATAAAAAAAAATCAATGGAAAATTACAAAAAAATACACATTTTCTAGATCTCACTCTTACCTATCATCATACCAAAGGGTTTTTCAAACTAGTAAATCTAACTATATATTTTGTGCAGTGCACGAAAACAACTATGTTATATTTTTTGGAAAAAATCAGGAACAATTTTTCGTGCGTGAAAGGTTGGACCCTCTTAATCTTATCCAATTTTTAAAAACTTTAGTAGTTTAGAAACTAGATTCAGAGCACTACAAATCTTATTCTTTTCTCGACTCCTATTTTTTAGTGCATGACATTCAAATATCTCTTTGAAGTTCAGGTTTAGCTATTTTCAGAAGAAGAAAAAATAGCCACTTATACCCCCCTTTTTGTTCACCATATCGGTGCGCTTACCGACCTGTATAGGATCAAATAGTGTTAGTTGTGGCCATCAAATGACCAATACATGTAGATATATTCTACATTTTTATTGTATATCGATTTGGACATGGCATATGCCACACTTTTGTAATACTTGTACTGACTTGGCATACATGTCTTTTTTGATATACATAAATGTTGATATTTGATCCAATAAATGTGTATTGAGTTCATTATTGTATATTCATTGTATTTGGTGGCTGCCCTTTTATAAAGTTAAATGAAGATTTGCCTATGTAATCAACAATATGAATATAAACAACAAAAATCTATGATATAAAAATTACAATTGTAGAATATGATTTGATAAACTTTCTAAAATATTGAATTAACCCTACAAAACTCTTTGTATTGAGTTCATTATTGTGTATTCGTTGTATTTGGTGACTGCCCTTTTATAAAGTTAAATGAATATTTGCTTATGAAATCAACAATATGAATATAAACAACAAAAATCTATGATATTAAACATTGCAATCATGGAATATGATTTGACAAACTTTCTAAAATGTTGAATTAACCCTACAAAACTTTTTGTTTCAATGAAAATGAAATTCAATAGTTATGGTTAGATTTGATCCATGGTAATGATCAGTGGATGATTTTGATTCCTTTCATTTATATTTGTCATTGTGTGTGGTGCAAGAGCACCCTCATGCTCGCAATGGTCAAATTTTGGTTCTCATCTTGTTTTACCATTCTTTTATCTAAATAAGGTAATTTGGAACCATTAATGATCATTTGAAGCCATTTGTGAAAGTTTGGGGTCATTTGGATAAAAGATCTAAAAATTGCTCAATTGTTGTCAAAGTTGCTTCGTTGTTGTCAAAGTTTGGGCTCATTTTGATAAAAGATGTAAAAGTTGTTCAGTTGTTGTCAAAGTTTCTCACTTGTCAAACTTGCTCAGTTGTTGTCAAAGTTGTCAGAGTTGCAAGATAGGCTAGAATTGATTTTGTTCATCGTGTGCACAAACCAGTGTCACGAGTAAGTCCAAGTGGGCAGGATTTTGCTAGGAATGCTCATGTCATGCCTCCCAAAGCATCGGAACATCGAAAGCCATACCCTACCGGTGCAGTCTCTCAAGTGCCCTGAGTCCAAAAAATTGTCAAACTTTGACAAACTATTTCTCCCAATCCAAGATACATATGATCGATCTGTTTGAACCTGTTGTGTCATGTGAGGCTCCTCTACAATGACTTATCTTGGTTTTTGACGACTCAAAGCCATTTTCAAATGGTAGCATTTTTTCACATGTTGTAAAAACCGTTAGTGGCATGCAGTGCAAAGTTGCAAGATAGGCTAGAATTGATCTTGTTCATCATGTGCACAAATCAACATCACGAGCACGTCCAGGTGGGAATTTTTATGCTAGTAATTCTCCTATTGTGCCTCCCAAAGTGTCGAAACATCGAGAGCCATACCCTGCCGGTGCGATCTCTCAAGTGCCTCGAGTCCAAAAAATTGTCAAACTTTGATGGATTGTTTCTCCCAATCCATGATACATATGATCATCTATTTGAACCTATAGTGTCACATGAGGCTCCTCTACAATGACCTATCTCGATTTTTGACGACTCAAAGCCATTTTCAAATTGTAGCATTTTTTCATTTGCTGCAAAAAAAGTCAGTGGCATGCAATGCAAAGTTGCAAGATAGGCTAGATTTGATCTCGCTTATTGTGGGTACAAACCAACATTACGAGTGCATCTAAGTGGGAAATTTTACGCTAGGCATGCTCCTTTTGTGCCTCCTAAAGCATCAAAACGTCGAAAGCCATACCCTATCAGCGCGATGTAGAAGTTGTTTGACAACTTTTTTTACAATAATGATATTTTTTGCTCAAATTGTATCTAGACTCAATCTATGACTCCCATGACCCAATAATAACTCAAATAATTGATCTTATCACATCACATAAACTCAAAAGATAGTCACAAAACATTGTCACATATTATTCAAAAATTTGCCTCTAAATATGGATAAATCAACTCTTGGGTATTTAAATATACAAAAAAATTGTGTTACAAATCATCTCATGGGATTTTATACAAAATTTGGCATTTAAATATGTGCGATTCATCTCATCACCATTTTAATATACAAAATTTGGCATCTAAATATGTACAAATCAGCTCATGGCCATTTAAATATACAAAATTATGCCCCTAAACATGTACAAATCATCTCATGGCCATTTATATATACAAAAAATGAATATAAAACAATTCGCCGATGATATATACAAAATTCTCAAAACCATTCTACTCTTAACCGTAGAATTAATCAAGTGAGCTTTCAAGATCGACTCTACCCCGTATTGTGTCAAGTATTGCCTTGTGGTCAGATTCACGAACTTTCCATAAAATCTTGTTATGAAGTCTACCACGATACTTCATCAAATGAATATTTTTGCAACAACAAGGTTAGAAAAATGAAGAATATGTCTATGTTTCAAAGTCCTCGAACAACCAAACATCGAGATTCTTGATAGGGTATCTCCTAAGCCATATTCCTGTCACGAAAACAGACCCTATTGGGTACTCAATACCCTCTCCATCAATGATTATATTTGTCAATTTTCTTTTAGGCTCAACACAGCGACACAAAAAGTAATTTGTTCCTTCTTCATTGTTCTCTTCTGCAATAACTGCATACACATGACCTGCATTTTATATTAAGAAAGTGAGAAAGATAGGGCAGATCGATCCGATATAGACCTATAGAGTTCACCCGTGTGATGTACAACAAAATGAACCAAAAATAATACTTGCAAAAATATTCATTCAAAAAATCACCTGAATCCACTAGGTCAGATACAAGGTCAAAATCCACTGATGTCTCCATCTGGCTCAATTGTAGTGCTTTGGTAATTTGATATGTATCAATGGGAACCAACGGTCTACAAAACCATTTGTCAACCCGCTCTTGTGATTCACATTCTTCCCACAAAAATACATGCATGAAGAGAAAAAACATACCATATGTCTCGTATAAATTACTAGTGAACTTGCATTTAAACTCATAAATGAGTGCATGTTACTCTATCTTGCAATTGTACAATAATCTAGATAGTTTTCAATGTTAGATGCAATGATCAACTAAAAATATCTATGAACCATTGACATACTTAGATTACCTGGACCCATCGTAGAGTTACACCATCGCACAATTGTTTCTGCATCTATCAACTCAACAACACCTTTGTACTTCAATTCATCTCTAGCTAGGGCTCTTTTTACACATGCTCCTAAACCATCGTGTTCTTCCTTACCATGTCCAACTTCATTAAAATTATAAAAATGTTGTACATAGTTTGTTATATGCATCCTTGTCAACCGATAAAACATTCTTGCATTCTTGAATTGTGCAGTGCAATTATCTGACAATATTAAGTGTCAGTTGTATTGTATGTTTCTTTCTTTTAAATTATCATAGAAAACTTTAAAGCATTCTTGTAAAAATTCTGATGAATGAGTATGATCATCACTTATGTAGAAGTGATACTCTCTTACAACCTTTTTATCCTGCTTTGTTCTATCATCTGCATGCATGAATGTTATGTGTACAAAAATAGAAATTTGTGTAGAATGATAATACACATATTGCACTTCATTTTGAGTTTGTAGTGTATAATTTTTAGCAAAATCAACAATAGTGCCAAGAGGAAATGTGTCCTTACATAACTTGAATTTCTCATCTAACCATCGAGCTCTATGTGTATGCATTATGTACTCATAAGCTAGTTTCTCTTGAAACATTTTCATAAATTCAGCTACACATATATAATTTTTCACTAACTCGCATCTCTTCAATTTTTTTCCATCTTTAACTCCATATGTGATTGTCTTGTATTTTCCAAAAGAAACTAGTTTTGTACCAATCTCATGTGTTCTCTCCAAATGTACACATCTTGGTAAACGTTGCAAACCACCACATATAACACAAGAACCTTCCAAACAAGGCATCTTATAAAAAATGCAACCATCATGTATATTACATAGCACACTTGAAATAAATTATCTTGTCGACTCAGGAGGTGCTTGTATATTGCATTCCTGCAAAACAGCGTTAGTGTGTAAAGTAGAACAAATATGATGAAAAATATCATAGTGCATGGAAAATTCAATATGCATCCTACAACAACACATGGTGCGTACATGATTAATCTTAATATAAAAAGGTTTTGCTAGTTCAAAAAATCTTTGAAAAAATCTTATTTGAGGAAACTTTTCAAGGAATCTTTCATAAAATTTTGTTTGAGTCATATCCAAATAGTGTTTGGCATGTGGCTCATGATTTGTAGACCCGATTCGCCTTCTAACAACATCTCTTTGGTTGGTAAAAACTCTTGTGTTGTCGTGCAAAAAAATTTCAATTAATGTTCTTAGTACATCAACAACAACCTTGTCTTTGCGTGGTAGTCTACCCAAGAATGTCCAAAGAAAATTATTGTTAGGTTCCTCTATTTTTTCCCACCTCTGTAGTGCTTTACTTAATGTTGATCTACTAACATTTAATGACTTACTTGTTTTTCTTATCAAACGATCTTTTTCTATTTTCTTGTTCATTATGGTTGATGTAATGACACGTTGAGTAACATTAGAATCTTTCGTTCGTGATTTTTAACCAATAGCTTGATATGCATCAAATAGATTTCTCACAATAGTTCTTTCGCTATTACTTTCGGATGATCTTAGGCCTAGAATTTTCATTGTCTCTCTAAAATTCAAATTTTTAATCATTTGAACAATTAATTGACATCTTGTGGTTTGATTTAAGTTTTCAAAATAGTTTTGCCATATACTAACCACTCTCCTACAAGTTCATTCATTCATTTTATCGGGCATTGGCTTCAATATATTCTCATCAATGTCAATTAGATACTTTGGTTTCCTACGGATGATTCTAGGAGGTGTTAATATTGGTGCATTGTGTGCATTGTGTACATTCAACTCATCAAATAGAACAGGTGTATGTTCATCATTTAATTGATTATTCAATGTGGTTTCTTATTCAATTGTATTAAGTTCATACGGTAAATCAAATATCTCTTTTTCAATTGCATTAGGTGCATTATGTTCATTTGGTAAATCGAATTGAGATGTTGAGGATGCCATACCTTCTTATCCCATTGTTCTTATGTCACGTAATTTCTTCATACACTGCCTTTGTCTTTCCTTTTCAGTCTCTCGTTGTTCCATTGTTCCTCGCTTGTTCTTTCCCATGGTTGATATCGGTTGTCCTAAATAGAATCATATTACATATATATGTAAACAAAAGTTCATAAACAATCAAATAACCATAAATATATGCATCTTATCATTGTTTTTTTGAATCAAAACTATTAAACAATCATAATAACATTGACAAAACTAATAATAACAACAATTCAATCATTTGAAATAATGCAAAAACAAAAAATTCACTTACTTCTATGTATAAACAGTCATAGAAGCCCAGACATAGTTGCAGTGGGGCCTTCAATGACCTCAAAAACTTCTTTTGAGGTCGTTGAGGCAGTTGGGCAACTAAAAGTATATGTCTCAGTACCGCGTACGCGGTCTTTTTTAGAACCCTGTATGTATTGTTAGGCCCAAAAATGTTTGCAGACCAATGTTAATATGTCGGGTACCACATACACGTTGTTAGGCCTTAAAAATGTCTAGCAGACTAGTGAGCTAATAGTCCCAGTACCCCGTACGCGCTTTTTGTAGTAAATAAAATGTGAAGGAAAAGGGGGGAGGGAGGGAGGGAGGGAGGGGAGCGAGGGAGAGAGAGAGATTAAAGTTTAATTATCATTAATAAAATATCTATACACACATCTTTTAAAGAACTCTTATTTATTTGACATGATTGCAAAATGTGAGGGAGAGCAAGGGAGAGAGGGAGGGAGGGAGAGGGAGATTAAAGTTTAATTACTATACAACAATATAAAGTAAGTAAAGTAAGGGAGATAAAGGGGGTAGGGGAAGGGAAATAGTGGGGAGGGAGAGGGGGAGAGAATTGAAAAGGGAGAGAGAGAGAGAGAGAGGGGGGTAGGGAGAGAGAAAGAGTGGGGAGGGAGAGAAGAAGAAGAGAGAGGGATGGGGTATGGAGGAAGGGGGAAAGGGGGAGCATGTTGGTTTGTTATTCTTTTAAGTAGTGGTGTTCTGTGGGGTCATATGGTGTCCTATGACCCCTTAGGACACCATATGACCCCTTAGGTGTCATTATGGGTCAAGTAACATGTCCTTAGGGGTCATATTGTGTCCTACAACCCTTTAAGACACCATATGACCCCTTAAGACACCATATGGTGTCGTTATGGGTCATATGGTGTTCTAAGGGGTCATATGGTGTCCTATGACCCCTTAGGACAATGTATGACCCCTTAGGTGTCGAATTTTGTAAGCAGTATTGGCATTGTTTTTAATATTGTAATAATGATTCATCTTGCCACCTCGGGACACTGTATGACCCCTTAGGATATCATATGCTCCTAAAGGGTCATGTTGTGTTATGTGGGGACCGGAGGGAGAGAGAGAGAGAGATGGGGAAGGGAGAGATGGAGGGGGAGAGAGGGAAAGAAAAGGGAGGGAGGGATATGGGGGGAGAGGAAGACATATCACATGATGTCATTAGGGGTCACATGGGGTCCTAATTGAGCCACATGTGTTACAACACCATATGACTCCTTAAGACACCATTTGACCCCTTGAGATATCATACATGGTCTGAAGAGGTCATTAGGTGTTATGTGGGGTCCTGAGAGAGAGAGAGGAATACAATACAATATAATAAGATATCAAAAGATAATATATCAATATACGTACATACACATATACATATAATACACATAAAATATCAAAAGGAAATACACATACATACACACATATGTGTGTATATACATAATATATTATATATATTATATACATATATATTTTGCATATTATACATGTATACATATATGTATGCACACACCCACATTGTAAACACGGGCAGAAGCGTGTAGACGTTGTTTCTATCTTTAACACTGCGCACATGCTTCTTATTGTAAAGAAAGCGCGTACACGGTTTTGTTTTCAAAATACCCCATACGTGTTGTTTATAGTATAGGGAGCCCATACACGCTTTTGACTATTTAGGCTTGTGAATAGGCCTAGATGACAAAGTTGTAGGCTAGAAGTTTGATTTCCCTCCTTTTTGACATGTTTTGTTTTATCAACTTGGTTTCTCGACTTTGTGATCATCAGGTTTATACTTCATCAAGTGGGTATCTCTAAAATTGCCACCATATTTTCACTCATCTTCTGAGCTTTCTAACCATATAATTTGTTTTAAATTTGAACAACAATAACATATTATTATTGAATTTGTTTTACCAGTGTCTCCATAGTTATCAGAGACATACGTGTACCATTTTTTTAATCTTTTAATCTACTTATCCAAATTTAAAAAACTTTATATATTATTGTAGTGCACTTGATTCATTACAATTTGAAAAAATATATATTTTTGATTATTTTGGTGCAAGTTATGCTTCGCGCATGAACTGGTATCTGATTTTCGGGATGTGCTCGATTGAAAAAATCATTAAAAAAAATACTCAACAAAAAATTACAAAAAAATACACAACTTCTAGTGCTCACTCTTAACTATCTTTTTGCCAAAGGATTTGTCAAAATACTAAATCTAACTATGACTTTTTTGATGCACACGTCAGACACTATGTTATGTTTTTTAGAAAAAATCAGGGTCTGTTTTTCCTGCGTGAAGGATTTGACCCACTTAATCTTATCCAATTTTAAAAAAATCTAGTAGTTTGGAAACTAGATTCAGAGTACTACAATCTTTATTCTTTGAGTATCTTCATATCTTGAGTGGATGGCTCTCAACTTTCTCCTCCAAGTTCAGGTTTACCTTATTTCAGAAGAAGAAAAAAGTGTCCACTTATACCCCCCTTTTTGCACACCATCTTGGTGCACTTACCCGAACGTAGTTACTTGTTGGGAGGCCATGAACTAGGCAAAGACTCAAGTCAGCTTATTGCTATGCTTTTACTAGGTTTTGAGAAGGCTTATGACATGATTGAATGGAACTTTGTCTTCATGATGCTGGAAGGGTTGGGTTTCCCTAAAGGATTTTCCAAGATGGTTAGAACACTATTGACTGATGCCAATTCTTGTGTTGATGTCAATGGTCTCAAGTTCGAAAGGTTTCAGCTCTCGAGATCTATTCGGCAAGGATGCCCCTTAGCCCCTGCTCTTTTTGTTATTGCAGCAGATGCATTGCACTACTTGTTAAGGGACAATTATTTATCTCCCATAGTGAAAGGTGTATCCATGTCGGACATAGAGGAATTGTCCAATGTGCAGTTTGCGGATGAGACGGCCATTATTATTGATCTCTTGGAGGATAACTTTGTAGCCCTGATGGTAAAACTAGACATATTTTGTGGGGCCTCAAGGAGCAAAATATCTTTGGCCAAGTCCATCATGCTCAGTTGGGACCACCACCCCCTATATTAGCAAACATTCTATCCTATGGGGGGTCCAAATCATCGGGTTAAATATCTGAGGATCCCTTTCTTAGTCAACCCCAACATCAGAGATATGTGGCTTTGGATTAGAGATAAAATTGATTGCAAACTCAAAAAAAGGAATAAGCATTTTCTCTTTATAGCAGGAAGGGTGCAAGTTTGCCAGAAAATTCTATCTTCATATAATATTTACTATGCTTCTACTTAGTTATTTAACAACTATCAGTGAAGCCATATTTAGAAGCAAATCAGGCAATTTCTTTGGTCAGACAATAGAGGCAAGAAAAAGGTTCATGTTGTTAAATGGGAATGGTACACTATGAGTAAATCTTAAGGGGGGCTAGGTCTGAAGATCTTCAGCTTTAGGGCATGGCTTTGGCTTCTAAATGGATCTTCAAGGCCTTAGAGGGTAAGGAGCCATGGAAAGTTTTGATCGGATATAATATTGCCCAATCAGTTCCAAAGCAGGGCTAAACATGGAAACTTTTACCTTTGGACGATTTGGTTGTAGGGCACTTTATTGTCAACCCTTCAGGATCAGTGGTTTTTAAGGCCATTTGGAGAGACTGGGAAGGGGTTAGGCATCTTATTATAAACAATGGTATCATTAATAAAGATAATCTTATTTGTTGTATGCGGTCAGTTTGTTGGAACTTGTACCATAAGGGAAAGCCCCTTGCTCTCACTTAGGGATGCTCGACCAAAACTGGGTTACTAAAGGTATTAGATATTTTAGATACATCCGAAGGGATGGTCACCATATCTCTTGTCCTAATCTATACAACAATTTTCACATCCCCCAATCCCAATGGAGAACCTACACTTTGCTGAGAGAAGCATGCTCTATTCTCTCCCTTCCTATGGGTTGTGATAATGAGGACAAGTGCTCTCAGTTTGAATGACCCAATGGCTCTCCTCTTCCTAAGGTGAAAGCCAGAGATATATATACCTAGGTTGTCGACAGTGATCATATCTTAAACCATCTTAATAAATGGTTGAATGTTAAATTCAAGGTATCTATGTGTAACAGACTTCTTGGCCATCTTTGGGCCAAATCGGTTGAGCCTAAATAGAAGTATTTTTCTTGGTGCCTACTTCACATACTACCTATTTACTTTTCAGATGATAACCTATTCTTTGTTCTTGTTGTAGAGTTCCTGAGACAGTGAAGCATATTTTCTTTGAATGCTTGTTTGCTAAAGAAGTGTGGAAGATGTTTGGAATTTTTGTTAATACAAATATCAGTAATTGGGAATGTGTGGCAGGGTATGTGTCTGGATTGTCAAAACATGGTAATGTCTTTTGGTCTATGCTCTCATCTTCTATATTGTGGTCAATTTGAAAATCTAAAAATAATGATTTTTTAATGGCATTGAAAGATTGCTTACGAAGTCTCCTAGGAGACTCATATTCTATAATGTCTCTTGGTAGGTTACAATGGTAATGAAGATCTACAAGAATAAATTTTAACAGTTGATTGGGGTTGGATAGGTTACTCGAGCGAAATCTCTCACGAGTACACTTGGAAGAGATCCAAAGAGGAGAGGAATATATTTGAGATCAGACTCTCTAACTTCATGGCAGAGCTTGATGCGAAGAGGAAGACCCTAGTTGTTGTAGCAAAAAACCCTGTTACTATTGCTGCTCTAAGTACAACTATGGATATCCCAGAAGCCATCCCTCTCCCTGACTTTGCAAGGAAAAGGCAGATTTGGATGGCAAGCCAACGAGGATGGACTGCATGGACAAATGTAGAAGAGAACAACACTCTCCTTGAGTACTCTAAACAATGGATATATGCAACACTCTAATTGAATGTCCCTTTTCTAATGACATCGTCAAGTATTCTCTTCATCATCCAAAACTACAATGACATATCATTAGTTCATGTGAAACAACAGGACTCACTATGTTGTCCAATAATTTTGAATAGGACTCACTATGTTGTCTAATAATAACCCTTGCTTTATCATCCATAACTAGCTTGGGATCATTGCACAATGTTATCTTAATGTCTAAAACATATATGAATAATAGAAATGTAGTACCTATTACACTTTTAATATGTTTCAATTTCTCGATAATTAAATTTTACCATTTGAACAATTTATGATTTACATGCCCACCTTTCTTCAATTCATCCAAAATTAATTTACTTTTACAATTTTGCATCCTAGTCTTCAAATGGTGTACTATAGCTACTAATGAAATTAATTACGTCACACTAATGGTAAATGCTTTACCCACCAATCAATGTTCTGCGGGTTCATTGGTTGATGTCTGATAAAAACAACAATAAGTAAAACTTTGTGAACAGCCTAATATATCATCTTGTCTAAGATACAGAAAAAATTACTTTAGTTTTAAAAACATTCATACTATCAAGTAAATTTTCTCCATACATTATGACTTTCTTGTATGATGCAATCAGTTTGTTACTTATCAACCCTCTTATCATCAGACGGTACAAATTGTGTAGAAATCCATAACAATCTAGATTCTGAATTAACATGGCTAAAAGTTTACAATTTACAACATTACCTCACTACTTCGCCTCTACTCAGATTGAGTCATTTGTATGACAGGAGGAGTTGAAAAATCATGGTGTAAATATGCCATTGCATGTGTCACATTTAGTACAATGTTCAATTTCATTTATAAACTCAACCTGCAATCCAGGTGCAGTTGTTGTTTGAGGCATCCCTTTGAAATGACATCCTCAAGTATTCTCTTCATCATCCAAAACTACAATGACGTATTATTAGTTCAAGTGAAAAAGGAAGAAATATTGCTAAAAAGAGAAATAATTTTGAATAGGACTCACTCTGTTGTCTAATAATAACCATTGCTATATCATCCATAACTAGCTTGGGATCTGTTGACGTGTTTTTTATGACTGATTCTAACACAGAATAAAGTCACCAATAGTCACCTTATCCTCTCTTGATCAAGATTAGTCTGTATGCTAGGATTTCTTAAAGCTCAAACAGGTAATCCCAAGGTTCCTTTAGTGCGTGGATGTGACTCAGATGTTTGATGGGTTTGTTGATAACCCAAGGGGCCTTATGTGTGTTCAATTAGAGAAGACTCATGCAAGCTCAAAGGTTATTGCACAGATGATTTGCAACGAAAGCTCTAGTTTTAGATCTTTTGGATTTTTTGAATTATGCGGAAAGTAAATAAGAGTAGGGTAGAGAAAACTATGCTAAAGCTGATCTAATCCTAACACTCATGTAAAATCAAACCACGCTTCATTTCGCTAGCAGAGCACAACTACGCGAAGGCAGTGCAATCTTCAAAGGGTGCATAGAGGTTTTTCAGATCATCAATATGGACCATCGGATCAAACAATCTCTACTAATGATCGAAGTTAAGCATATACACATCAAAAGAGCTTAGGCTAACTTTGCATGGTGTACAACAATCAACTGCACACCAAAAGTATGAACTCAAATTCTGCCACAAGCACTCATATCAAATCCAATTCTTCTAACAACATATAAGCAAATCTAATCTAATTGAAGAGACCAAGACCATGCAGATCGCCAAAGTAGAACAAGAATACACCATCAAAATTGAACAATGCATTAAGTTGGCTACTTCACAATCATGATGCAACAATCTCGGATAATAATCTCTCCTATCTTACAAATGAGGGGGGTCACCCCTTTATATAGGCCTTAGGCCATGCAAACCCTAATTAGGGTTTCACCCCAGAAGATTCTCCACTCAAGATGCAACAAGGTGGGAATTGGTAATAAATAACTCATTATGCTCATGTACAATTAATTCAAAAGCCTAAAATAGCACCCATTAGTGCATTAAATACGCCCCATGATGCTGATTATGCCCAAAATATAACAAAAACGAACACCTTTATGCAAGGAATACATGTCCATCATTCTCCATATGACGACGACATGCACAAAGAATTTGTCATAAAACCACAAATGAGGAGGTTGCATGCAAGAAAATTCCTCATCCGATGGCAACATGCATTGACTGGACCCACACTCAATCAAAATACCTCCAGCAGTAAATACGCCACAACTATTCAACCAAAAGATTCTCGTCCAAAAATGGATGATCATTATCCCACTCATTTATGGTGTATGCAATGAATCTGCTCACAATGGCTTCCATCTCTCCGATGGAAACACTTGGCACATTTTCGATGTCAAATTCCATTAAGGCAATTTCTTCCTCGCTCTTGAAAAAGAAGCTCTCCCACTCCATCATGACTTCCTTTGTCTTCTTCATTATACCGGAGAATGAAGAAACATTTGCAAAATGCTCTTTGGGGAATGAACCAACGAAGAAGAAATCGTGCAACTAAGATTTCAGGGAGTTCACTGTTATTCCACCATCATTGAGTTTCCTTACGAACAATGCCTCAATTGCACTAATGATTTCCTCCTGCACCCCTCTGATGGTCTTTCAAAGTAAAGGAGTCTACACTAAATTTATCGAAGGTGTTTTTTCCTAAGCAGGCAACGTAGAACCATCGGGGAAAGTCATAAGCTTCATTTTCCTAAATCACTTTCCCATCAACCAAAATTTGCCTTGGAACCTTCGTTAAAGCCCCTAGTCGTTGAATTGTTAAGTCCTGGTAAATGTGCACATCTTACCATAATCCTTTTGTTGTCTCTAGTCTGTTCAGGAGGAACACGAACTTTGAATGAAGCAGAGATAGGTCTTCAATGAATTTTCCTGCTTCAGTATAAACATCCTCTATCAATTCCCTGGAATTTTGCACCATCGCTCTAATAACCTCTGCATCATCAACCACTTTCTTAGGGAGGAAGAAGGAGTGAATGAAGGACCTGCTTCCCTGAGGGGTCTTTTGAAACTCCTAATGTACTCGCATAGGACTCTATTTTCTTCTCTCAGTCGCTTACATTTCACCTTTGATTTCAGCAATTTCTCCTTCATGGGCAAGGAAGATTCTTCAAAGTCTCCCATTACTTGACCTGTGGAAGCATGGCGAAG
This sequence comes from Cryptomeria japonica, assembly GCF_030272615.1. NCBI lineage: Eukaryota > Viridiplantae > Streptophyta > Pinopsida > Cupressales > Cupressaceae > Cryptomeria > Cryptomeria japonica. The sequence goes on along the minus strand of NC_081412.1, from coordinate 10,164,442 downwards.
ATCAATCTGTCTAATAATATAATCCTCCTGCTTGATCTCATTTTTGTCTTTATCTAGTGCAGGTTCAACAATGTGCAAGGTCCGGGATCCATATTCTCCCCTAACAACCTTGGAAAATTTTCGGGGAGCCTTCTTTTATGCTAGCTGATCCATCCTTTTCAATAATTCTTCTAACTCCCAAGCAAGATCAGTTTCCCTTTCTGATTCCCTTGTCAACCTTCCCACTAACCAATCCAGAGTGGGGATGGAGTGACTATGATCCTCTACGTTCTACTATTCCTGCGACTCTTCCTCCATTTCACCAAGGATAGCTTCCACGAAGCTATCCTGGTGAGCTTCTTCCCGATGAGGGGGAATTTCTTGCCTTTGACTTCTTGGTTTATGGTATCCTTGTGAAGCGTTGATGTTGAGTATATCTGGTGTAAGAATGCTCTCTAGAAGTGGACCTATGGTATGTGGAAACATCTCTACCTCCTGCACACTCGAAGAACTTGATGGTGAGTGATCTCTTTCCGTCCTTGCTTTCTTTTGTGGAGGTTCTTCCTTTTGGACTTCTTGTTGAACCTCCTGTGGGATTTCTTGTTGGATATCCTTATTCTTTGTTGTCCTTGGTGTCTTTTGGGCATTTTTTCCTTTATCCATCTGAACTTCCCTTCCTACCTCAACCTGCGAAGAGCCTTTGGTTGCCTCATTGTGGGAATCTAGGTTTCCCATTAGCTGATATGTCAGATGAACATCCCCTTCCGCCAACCTCCTTATATGCATGGCAATCCAGTGCTTGGTGAATTTTAGCACCGGTATAGCTAAGATACTCAAATCATCCATCTCGGGCTCTAACCAATCTGGCAACTGAATAGGCTGATCCTTTACTTTCTCAAAATCATGTTGTATCAAATCTGCATCTTCCTTCACCTGATCTGGCACCTGATAAATTTCACTTATCTTGATGGTGTCGAGGGGCAATCTGGAATGCATTCTCTTCCAAACCTCAAGGTCGTCCTCGACACCTGCCCAATAATCTTCTAAGTGAAACTTGTGTATGAATTTGACACCAACAAACTTTCTAATTTGGCAGTAAGCATCATATTGGGCCCTGGATGTATAAAATGACAGATGATAGAAAGCCAATTCCCATGCTGCACTTTCAGCGGCTTCCAAGCCTGGGCATATTTCCATGAAGTCACCCAAGACAACTGGAAATTCACTTTAGTTCTTTTTCTTCTTCTTCTGCAACTGATCATAGGCAGTTAACTGTCTCATGAGCTCCAGCAATACAAGCTTGTATGACGCATATCTTGGCAACTTGTATGACTGGAATAAGAATCCTTTCATCCTAATGTAGGTGAATTTAAGAAATTGCAAGAATGCAACTCCATACTTCTCGACCAAGGCATTCGCTTGTGGTGACACTCTTACGTGCAACTTCTTTTGCATAAGCCGTGTCAAGTAGATGGTGAAGGTGTCATTTGCCAACCTGTAAGAATTGACATTGTGAAGATGCAACTGGGGATAACCCTCATGTACTTTCAGCTAAGCTCGTTCGCAACCCATAATTCTTCTTGCTGGCAGCCCATCAAATCATCCCCTTCCCGCAAGCATATAGAACGGGTAGGAGCTCATGAAAAATAACTGGGACCTTTTTTTCTTTTAAGTTCTTCAACTACTCGTGCAAGTAGTGACTGATCAATATGGCCCAGCCGATTAGCCCATTTGAATTCATGATCTCGCCTATGTAGAAGAACATCCAAGTCTCAAAGTACTTGAACTCGAAGATAATGAGAGTTTTTGGAATCTTGGAGGCATTCACCCTAGGCTTTAGCAACCACTGCTTATTAATCAAATCAGCACACCTAGTCGGCCCTGCTTCATATACTGCCTAAGCTCTGCTATTGGTCCTGTATGTCATGGAATAGTGCGAAGGAATTCTGAAAGCCTCACCAATTGACTCCGGAGTCAATGTTGCCAAAAGCTTGCCATCAGGTGTTGAGATTGTCTTTCGCTCCAAATTATAATGTGTTGCACATTCCTGGACCAAGTTAGGGCACTAAATTGCAAGAGGAAAACCAGTTGCCACAACGATTCCGCTTTTGACAATTTTGACAGCTGTTGGTGATGGACTGTGCCCTGTTGTCCCGAACATTCTGATCTTGAATGCAGCAAAATTGTATGTGCCTAAATTAGTATCATTGATCTCTTCCCATCTTGAATTCAACCGGGAATGGGGAAAGAAACCTTTCATTTCTGCCTTGATCAATGCCTGCCTGGAGAGGGTGGCTGCCTTGTTTGATTCCGCCATCCTGAAAAGCACCTTGAAAATGATGAAAACAGAGACTAAGTGTGACCACCCTTCACTTCTCCAATTCTTCTTTCCTGAATCTTGCACGTGAGAAATGAAATGCCTTTCCAAACATATAGAATTCTTCAAAATGTCTTGCTAAGATAGGAGGCATTAAATTAGCAATTGCATTCATGATGCATCATACTTTCCCCAATCACTGCGCCATGCAAAGAAAACTTCCCATGCGAGTGAGTTTGAATTTAGAAGTTTCCTTACATGCCCCAAGTCATGTGCCATACTTGGAAGATTCTCTTCGCCAACTCATTGATTTCCATTCTTTCCAACTTTGGAGGGAAATTGAAGGATTTTCTCAAGATTTGCTTGATTTCACCTTAACTTGTTGTCTTCTGCTTTTGAAGGAATTTCCACGTCTCTTTTCAACATCCCTATTTTATAGGGATACCCCTAAAATTTAGGAGCCAAGTTCATTGGATAGAGAATTTCACCATGATTCTGAATCTATAAAACTTTCCACATTCCGTCAAGATTCGGTGTCTAAAAATAGCAAATTCAAAAATTTGCCCGAGGGGAATTTTGCTTTTTTATTCCTCCTTGACCCCTTGGCTCTCATGCCTTAGGCAAAATTTCAATTTTTTCAAGCCTGAGCGTGGATTTTCACTAGAGGGGAAATTCCATCAAATTTGTGAATCTTCTATGGATGTTTGATTTTGGCACCCAGCTAGAGAGTAGGGCGGAATTTTGACTTGCTGGATGGTATTCATTCATTTCATACTCTCCATGAACATCCTGGTTTGGCGCCCTCACCCAATACTTGGGCGTTATTCCTTCCTGAAGGAGGAATTCATCATGTTGTGCACTGTCCATGAGAGAGCCATTTTGGCGCCTTCCTCCTTGTTAGGGCGCAAATTTGCCTATGGGAATAAATTCTTAACTTCTTCAATTCTCCTTGCACACCTCATTTTGGTGCCCTCCATTGCTCTAGGACGCATTCTGCTCTTTGTCATGGAATTTATACCCTTTCCACCTATCCATGCATACTCTCATTGGGCGCCCTATGCAAGGCTGGGGCAGAATTTCACCTAGGAGAAGGAATTCTTAGTTTTCAATATTCTCCATGCTCTACCCATTTTGGCGCCCTCCATCATTCCTAGGTGTTATTTCTTCAAGAAGGAGGAGTTTTGAACTTTTCCATCCTTCCTTGACTCTTTCTATTTGGCACCCTCCTAGGTGCTAGGGTGGAATTTCACATGAGGGATGGATTTTATACCTTTCCCACCTCTCCTTGGAAAGTCCATTTTCGCACCTTCCATCAGGCTAGGGCGCATTTGACACTTGGTCAAGGATTCTTGCAATTTGTCCATTGTCCATGCACATTGCATTTTGGCGCCCTTGCTTGGTCTTGGGCGGAAATTCCTCCAGAGGAAGGAATTCATTAATTTGCTCGTTGTCCATGGGTAAACCATTTTAGTACCCTCCTTCATGTCCAGGCGCATTTTTGACTTGGCTAAGGATTCTTGCAATTGTCTTTTTCTCCTTGAGCATGTCATTTTGGCGCCCAATTACTTCCTTAAGCGTGATTTTGCCTTGAGGAAGGAATTTCTTCACTTCCAAGGATTTCTTCTATCTCCCAACTTGGCGCCTTTCACCTCTCCTGGGTGCTAAACTGCCTTGGCCATGGATTCTTACACGTTCCATGCTATCCCTGGATACTTGGATTTAGCTCCCAACTACATAGCTGGGTGGAATTTCATCTCTGGCATGGATTCTTGGAATTCATCATTCAATCTCCCAGACTTAGAACATTTTGACCTTCTTGTGATTTTGAAATGTCTTCCTGAACTTGGGTGAATTTATGAGCTTTCTATTTCAGACATGGGCTTCCAGCACTTAACCATTTCTTGCTTTCTCTGTTTGCTTTCTAACTTTCCGGAATTAGAGATATCTGCAAATGTCTGATCTTTGTCGCCTTGTCCGAATGATCATGTCAGCACTGACCTTCCAAAAATAAAAACCTTCAAAGTGTTAGCGTTAGACCCCTAAGCAGGGTACAGGAATGACTTACTATAAATAGAAACTTACTAAAAATAGTAAGTTTGTTTTTTGGCAAAATGACGACATTCCAGGACTCGGAAAAATCCCTAAAAAATAAGAACTTTCTAAAAATAAAAGTTGCTCCATTTTGGCTCAAATTTTACTAGGAGGCTCCCTGAAAGGGTCTTGATTTCGGTCGTATGTTCAATTTTCCAAAACCCTGATAGAGAATCCCTAAAATCAAGGACAAAAGGCAGAAACCCTAGAAAAGGACAGAACAGGCCCTAAACATCACCAAACTTGCTCAAACGAGAAGCATATCAACTTCAAATGACCCCCGAACATTTGCAAAGCGGAGAGACTGACAAGACTACCACCAAAACACACAAAAACCAAGACCAAACGACCAAAAGGGCCTAAAAGTTAGGGGGTCCCTATCTGGGATGGGGTGATGTGTGATTAGGTCACAACATCTGGCGACTCCACGGGTGAAGTGTTGAAAAACACTACGAGTGTTGAGAAACACTTCAAGGTTTGAATCCAGAGTAAAATTCAAGGGCATGGATATCAACCTTGTTCCAGGAGATCATCAAAACTGTTAAGATCAATTATGGCAAGCTAGTGGTATCTGTACTTCTAAAGCATCTGAGACATTGCCTCGCTGCTAGTCAGGCGTTCATAGCCCCGACGAGGTTGTCTCTGGAATTCCATGAATATAGCTCCACTGTTGGTTGGGCGTCCATAGCCCCGATGGAGTTATCTGCACATTCCCAAAGCCAATATTTTGATATTTCTTTTATTTTTCATCTTTCTTTCTTTCTCTTTTGGTATTTCATTTTGTTCCCGTTAATTGCTTTGACTCGTAAGAAGTGAAGCCTACTATGGCTTTGGAGATTCCAGTGGCTCTGAAGCAAGATGTAAAGTTTTCACCAACCATAACTTCTCCTAAAAGATCTGAATGGCTTAAAGCAGAGGTCCGGGCACCGTGGAAAAGATAGGCAAAACAATATCACCACCCCACCAACAGACAGAGACTTCGAACAATTTAAGGCCACCCCAAAACCCTAGACCTAAGCAAAACCACACGAGCGGACAAGCTCGAGGGAAACCGACACTGAAAGCCGCACACCGAAACCCAAGAAAAACCCAAAGCAAATGAAGCACAAAAAGAAGAAAGCCAAAAACCCACAAGGGGAAAAAACAAAACTTAATCTAATATAGTACAAAGCAGGCCTCATGGGGAGACCTATGATTGGAAATAATGCTCAAGGAATTGCCCATTAACGGGCAATGGGACATCCTCTCCTATCAAAGCCTTCAATCTGAACGCATTATCTCTAAGGATTTCAGAAATTTGATAAGGACCCATCCATAACTAGTCGAACTTGTCATGATCCCCTCTTCTTTCATGGGCCTTATCCCGATACAAAACCAAGTCAGAAATCTTGAAACACTTGACCTTGGCTAGTTTGTCAAACCACCGCTTGACCACTCCCTGATGTTTTGCAAAGTTGTCTAATGTCTGATCCCTTTTCTCCTCAAGGTGTAGTAACTGTGGAAGACCTGTCTGAACCGCATCTTCACCATCCAAATATTCTTGCAAGAATTGCAAAGTCGGGATTCTCAGCTGGATGGGGAACACTGGATCCTGTTTGTAGACTAGATGATAGGGAGATGTTCCCAAGGAAATCTTCAACCGTGTCCTATCTGCCCAAAGAGAAAACCTTAGCTGTGTATCCCAATCCTTGGGATTCTTATCCAACAGCTTCTTGATAGCACTCAACAAATTCTTGTTTGTTGATTCTGCCAGCCCATTCCCCTGGGGATGGTAATTCGAAGAGAATTTCAATGTGATTCCATACTCGAAGGTCCAATTAGAAAACTTCAATGATTATAATCTAGGGCCATTGTTAAACACCAAAGCGTGTGGACATCCAAATCTTGTAATAATGTTCTCTTCGAGAAATTTGATCACTACATCAATGGTACATAGTTTTAGGGCTTGGGCTTCGGACCACCTGGTGCAATAATCTGTAGCAACAAGGATGTATTTGTGTTGAGATGAAGAAGGGGGGTTGATTGCTCCAATAAAATCCAATCCCCATTTAGCAAATGGCCTTACTTCAATAACTGGCTGAAGTGGCATAGCAAGATTTTTTTGTCGCACAGTGGCCATCTGGCACATGTGACATGCCTTCACATGTTGGTATGCATCTTTAAACAGTGTGGGCCAATAATATCTTGCTTGGGCAATCTGATGTGTTGTAGCCAAACCACCTCCGTGACTGGTCCCGAATTTACCATGAAAATGCTCCATAATTTGTTTGGCTTCCTCTTTACCTACACATCTTAAGTATATTCCTTCATGATTCTTCTTGTATAGCACAGCTCCTTGTAGCATGTATCTTTGGCTCTTCATTCTTAATGCCCTTTCTTGGACAGGATTTAAATGCGGAGGGCATCTGTGGTTTAGTAGATAGAAAACAATTTCATCGTCCCATTCTCCAGGAGATACCTCTTTAAGAACATAAGTCTGTTGTATTAGTCCAGGCCCTGTTGTGGCAATTGTTTGTTGTTTGGGCACCTTCCTCCTTGTTAGGGCGCAAATTTGCCTATGGGAAGAAATTCTCAACTTCTTCATTCTCCTTGCACACCTCATTTTAGCGCCATCCACTGCTCTAGGGCGCATTTTGTTCTTTGTCATGGAAATTATACCCTTTCCACCTATCCATGCATAGTCTCCCTTGGGCGCCCTATGCAACGCTGGGGCAGAATTTCACCTGAGAAGGAATTCTTAGTTTTCAATATTCTCCATGCTCTACCCATTTTGCGCCCTCCATCATTCCTAGGCATTATTTCTTCAAGGAGGAATTTTGAACTTTTCCATCCTTCCTCGACTCTTGCTATTTGGCGCTTTCCTTGGTGCCAAGGCAGAATTTCACATGAGGCATGGATTTTATACCTTTCCCACCTCTCCTTGGAAAGTCCATTTTGGCGCCTTCCATCAAGCTAGGGTGCATTTGACACTTGGCCAAAGATTCTTGCAATTTGTCCATGCACATTGCATTTTGGCGCCCTTGCTTGGCCTTGGGTGGAAATTCCTCCTGAGGAAGGAATCCACTAATTTGCTCATTGTCCATGGGTACACCATTTTAGCACCCTCCTTCATGTCCAGACGCATTTTTGACTTGGCCAAAGATTCTTGCAATTGAATTTTTCTCCTTGAGCATGCCATTTTGGCACCAAATTACTTCTTAAGGCGTGATTTTACCTTGAGGAAGGAATTTCTTCACTTCCAAGGATTTCTTCTATCTCCCAACTTGGCGCCTTTCACCTCTCCTGTGCGCTAAAATGCCTTGGCCATGGATTCTTACACTTTCCATGCTATCCCTGGATACTTGGATTTAGCGCCCAACTGCATATCTGGGTGGAAATTTCACTCTGGCATTGATTTTTGGAATTCATCATTCAATCTCCCAAACTTCAGAACATTTTGACCTCCTTGTGATTTTGAAGTGTCGACCGAAACTTGGGTGAATTTTCGAGCTTTCTATTTCAGGCATGGGCTTCCAGCGCTTAACCATTTTTGGCTTTCTCTGTTTGCTTTCTAACTTTCCAGAATTAGAGATATCAGCAAATGTCTAATCTTTGCCGCCTTGTCCGAATGATCCTGTCAGCATTAACCTTCCAAAAATAGAAACTTTCAAAGTGTCAACGTTAGACCCCTAAGCAGGGTACAGGAATGACCTACTATAAATAGAAACTTACTAAAAATAGTAAATTTGTTTTTTGGCGAAATGACAACATTCTGGGACTCAAAAAAATCCCTAAAAAATAGGAACTTTCTAAAAATAGAAAGTTGCTCCGTTTTGGCTCAAATTTCACTGGGAGGCTCCCTGAAGGGTCCTGATTCCGATCGTATGTTCAATTTTCCAAAACCCTTACAGAAAATCCATAAAATCAAGGACAAAAGGCAGAAACCCTAGAAAAGGACAAAACATGCCCTAGACTTCAACAAACTTGCTCAAACGAGAAGCAGATCAACTTCAAATGACCCTCGAACATCCACAAAGCAGAGAGACTGACGAGACTGCCACCAAAACACACAAAAAACCAAGACCAAACGACCAAAAAGGCCTAAAAGTTAGGGTGTCCCTATCTGGGATGGGGTGATGTGTGATTAGGTCACAACAGGATCATTGCACAATATGTTATCTTAATATCTAAAACTTATATGAATAATAGCAATGTAGTACCTATTACACTTTTAATATGTTTCAATTTCTCCATAATTAAATTTTACCATTTGAACCATTTATGATTTAGATGCCCACATTTCTTCAATTCATCCAAAATTAATTTACTTTTACAATTCTGCATCCTAGTCTCCAAATGGTGTACAATACACTAATGAAATTAATTACGTGACACTAATGGTAAATGCTTTACCCACCAGTCAATGTTCTGCAGGTTCATTGGTTGATGTCTGATAAAAACAACACTAAGCAAAACTTTGTGAATACCCTGATATATCATCTGGTCTAAGATACAGAAAAATTTACTTTAGTTCTAGAAACATTCATACTATCAGGTAAATTTTCTCCATACATTATGACTTTGTTGTATGATGCAATCAATTTGTTACTTATCAACCCTCTTATCATCAGACGGTACAAATTGTGTAGAAATCCAGAACAATCTAGATTCTGAACTAACATGGCTAAAAGCTTACAATTTACAACATTACCTCACTGCTTCGCCTCTACTCAGATTGAGTCATTTGTATGACAGGAGGAGTTGAACAATCATGGTGTAAATATGCCATTGCATGTGTCACATTTAGTACAATGTTCAATGTCATTTATAAACTCAACCTGCAATCCTGGTGCAGCTGTTGTTCGAGGCATCCCTTTGAAATGAAGTGGAGCACTAGAGCGCTGAATCCTGGTGTTGAGCAACAGGAGAAGCACAAATGGTGGACTGGTAAAGGAAAAACTTCCCGCGAGGCCAAAGAAGATCACAGCGGATGCTAGTAGAATATTATTCGGGAAAACAGTAACCAAAGTGAATACAAGTTGTCAATATCGCTCAAGTTCCCATTAAAGATTAGAAAAAATGGTTGGATTTACCAGAAAAAGTATTCCAAACAAGACTGGCTGTATTAACAACAAAACAAGAACCTCGTAGGTTATTGAGATTTCTATATCAATTGTTTCCAAAAATTGTTATACTTCCCCGATCCCATGTCTCATTTCCAAAGTCCGTTTCTGTTGTTTTCTATGAATAAATCGCTCAAAAGTTGGAGTTCGTCACGTAAGTGCAAATAGTTTCCATGCATTTTTCATAAATACTCAACAGTCACCATAGAGCATCCTAGCTTGCATTTTTTTTTTAAATTGGTGGAACATAAAACATGGTAGAAAATGGCATATCAAAACTAAAAGAACGAACACAAAGCAAAACTAGAAAAGACAGGATGAAAGCAAACACCCATAAGAATAATCATATTTTTCTGAGACATCTAAACATGTAGAAAAGTTACCGCGTCCATGTGGAAAATAGTTGTCAATAAACAGGACCCACTTGTATATAAAAGAGATACGCAGAAGTATTAGTCATCAGTACACCACAGTATGCAGGTACAACCGCCAAGATTTTTGTAATCACAGCAAAAACATATTAAAACTTAAAAAGAAATCAAGTATGAGACATAAATAGAAGAGAAATCATCTGAAGAATTTTTCATATTTTGTATGAATTGACATCATAAACTTCTAGCCAATGAAATAATCCCCAAACCATTAGATTATGAAATAAGCAACAATAACACAATTGCATTCAATTTTTTAAGAAATAAAATAAACCAATCTCATTGAGGAGAGAATAATTTAGTCCCCTCGAGAGATGAAGATATTTTACAGGCAAGCCATTTCAAATGAGATTATGTGAGCAAAGAAACAAGGGCGCACTACCATGCCATATCTAATCACAGGCAGCACCCAAAAATCAGTGTATGGTAGGGATGCTCACCCCTAGACAGGACTTCCGTGGTGACTATCGACAATACAAATTTCAGAGAGAACAAAACCACTAGACCCCAGTTTTATCAAATGTAATACATTGTTGTCTGAAATCGTTTGTTCAAAGCTTAACTATAGCACCCAATTCATTAAAAAGCAAAATCGAGTCTACTAAAATTTGCGATATCAGTGGTTGTGTCAATGGAATAGGGCTGTGTAAGAACTTCCCACTTTGATTGAACAAATGCCATTGCAGTAAGATAGGCTAAGAGCTCTCTACTAGACTATACCAATCACAAACCCCAACCCAACCTAAATTCACACGATGGGGGATTATTCCCTTCCAGACTATACAAACTCCAACCATAACCCAGCAAGATGGGACATGTCGCTGCTGAATTAAGCCAATTCTAACCCTAACCTAGCAGGGCCGAACAATGCCAATCCCAACTCTTCACCAACAGAATAGAGCAAGGACTTCCACCACCAGGACAGTCCGAGGATTTTCAAAGCCAACCCGACTCTAATAGGATTTTCATAGACTACCTACAACAAAATTTCCTCTCCACTAATTTTAATCTGGTGCAGAAACCGAAATTTATAAACATATAAAAAAAGGCAGCGAATTCTTCAAATTATAAAACCCACAGTGAAAAGTTAACTGAACATAAAATAATCGTTTAATCTCAGAAGAATCCCACATCATGGTCCCACAAACATTGTAATTATACCCAAAAAAAAATTTTAAAACACTAAAATATCAACATCAACGAAGATCAAGTACAAAATTCCATTATACAATTTTGCAATCTTATGCGAAATGGAAGCCACCAAAATCTACAACACCTGAGCCAGCAAACTTCGAGTTCTTTAGGTCGGCAAAATTCAGCCCTTGGTGTAGTAATCCCATCATGTTCTTCAGCTGCTGAGCGGGAGGATTACCACCCCGTGTAACCAGAATTGGCAGTGAATCCACCCTGCTGAGGATAAGGCTGCGGCAGAGGATACTGCTCGCCTGGTGTAGGGTATTGTGGATAGCCCGCATGAGACAGAGGCGGAGGCGGCGGAGGGGCAGCGGCCTGTGGCGTGTATGGTGGGTAGGGAGCGTAAGGGTAACCAGCCTGGTGAGGATAGTCTGGTGGTGTGTATGGTGTGTAGGGAGGGTAAGGGTAAGCAGCCTGCTGAGTATAGTCTGGTGGGTATGGATGGGAACCAGCCTGCTGAGGATATTCTATTGGTTGTGAAGGGTAAGCAGCCTGCTGAGAATAGTCTGGTGGGTATGAAGGGTAACCAGAGGAGGGAGTGTACCCAGTGCCACCCTGATGAGAGTTGGGCTGTTGCAGAGGATATTGGGGATAGCCCACATCAGGATGAGGCAGAAGCGGCAGAGGCGGGGGATCGATAGTGGGTGGCGCGAATTCTGAAGAGGTGGTCAGGTGCACCTTCTTCCTTTTTTTACGCTTTGGGGCGGCGCTCTCTTTGGCATTTGAATTGGGCTCTGACTTGATCAGGGGCACCCTGTGCCTTTTCCTTTTCTTTTTCTTGCGTTGTGGAGCGGCGCTCTCTTTGGCATTTGATTTGGGCTCTGGCTTGATCACGGGCACCTTGTTCCTTTTATTGTTCTTGCCTTGTGGAGCGTCAATCTCTTTGGCATTTGATTCGGGCTCTGGCTTGATCAGGGGCACCTTTTTCCTTTTCTTTTTCTTGCGTTGTGGAGCGGCGCTTTCTTTGGCAATTGACTCGGACTCCGGCTTTATAACTTCGAATGCCAGGTTGAGCTTCCCTGTGACATTCCCAGAGGGATTGCGCACCCAGAAACTCCAGAAATCTAGGCGGCCGTTCTTCGACTTGGCAAGGAATTTAATGGGGATGGACACGTCGCCTACTTTCTTGCCGCCGGTTGTCTCCTTCATTCTGATCATTCTGCGTGCTTTCTTCCTGCCGGTTGTCTCCTCCTTGCTGCGGGTTGTCTCTTTTATTCTGAGCTCCAGTTTTAAGCAGAGGCAGTCCAGCTCGAGCGCCTTCTCCTCCACTATGAAACACATTAGCTTGTTCCAGCTAGGGTTTGTATCGAACTCTTTGGCCGTAGTTTTTTGCTTTGCGGGTCGCGATCCATCTTCAATCCACGCCACCGCATAAACCTTCGAATCGTGGAAAATGTCCACATTCCATATATCACTGGCGGATATCAAGGTTATTTGTATCTTCATTGTTGTTGATAAGGAAAATTGATCCTCACCCTGCCATATATTTGCAGGAAGATATAAAAAAGAACGGATTATGCAAAACACTCTTAAGAAAGCGGAATTTGCTCGCGAATACAGAGAGAGACAGAGAGAGCTTAAAATTTTAAGAGCAGCAACACTTCTTAAGTAGGCTGGTGGGAAAATGGGAAATAAGTTTCAGCCCTAAAACGTGAGTTTTTGTCCGGCGAAAAGCGCTATTAACAGAAAAATTATTTTAGTTTAGAAGGCTCCAAACATCTTGTCTCTTCAATATTGTCAGGCTTGAAAAGGCACAGAACGTCTAATCTCTTAATGAATCTGCATGATGGTTTGGTGGCAAACAGAAGAGACGGCTCAAATATTACAACTGTAGAAAATTGAAACAAATCTACATTGAAAAATCTTGTCTCAAACTCTAAAACCATGATATTTTCAGATCTACTTTTCTTTCACCTGCAGATATTTTAGCTGCAACTTGCATGGGAATAGTTACCCTAAAATTAGTTCTTTATTTTTTCCAACCATTTCAACGACAACTCAGAAATTTAAGAGGAAAAAATATATATTTGAATACAATCGATATACAAAATTACATATTGAATGCTATAATTTGACAGATTTATTTATGTAATGTATAAATGTTTGTTTTCCTTAGAGTAAAATTTTATGTAACAGATAATGATATGTTTGAAATATATATATAGAGAGAGAGATTTATTATGGAGAGGGACACATAGGGAGAGAATGACAAAGGGGGAGATAGAAAGATAAAGTTAGAGATATGAATTGATATTTAGAAAGAGGAGGTGATATAAGGGTAGAGAGAGATGGAGAGATAAAGAGATAGAGATGTAGGTATGGAGATAGATAGTCAAAGAGATATGATGTAGAGGGAGAGGGAGAGGGAGAGGGAGAGAGATTGATGGCTAAAGAGAGGGAGACATGTGAAGAGATAAAAATGGAGAGTGGAAAATATAGGTAGAGATGAAGATAGAAAGATAGGTATGATGTAAAGATATAGGAAGTGACATAATGAGGGAACACGAGAGAAATAAATGAAGTGATAGAGAGAGAGGAAGAGAGAGAGAGGGGGTTAGATAGAGATAGAGATATGGAGGGATAAATAGGGAGTATGTGCATGTGTGTGTGTGAGAGAGAGAGAGAGGGGGAAATAAAGATAGTGGAGAGAGATAGAAATAGAGATGGAGATGAAACACCATTTGATAAATAACATAGTGATTGACCTAATGTACTACACAAATTTATGTAAAAAAATAGACCAATATTTTCTCTAATTAATATATTATAGTTATTAATGTATGCAATATACTTATATAATACAATTGTTGACAATATATAATTACGATATATAAATAATATATATTATTTATAAAAAAAATTATAATTTTGATTAAATATAATAAGTATTATATAGATAATATTAGTTTATAATATAATTATTAATAATATAGAACTATAATTATATTATTAATAATATACATAATGTACTTATTATTAAATTACATATATTAATATTATAATTAGTAATGATAAAAATATAATAAATAGTATTTATTTCTATCTAATAAGATATTATAATATTTATATATTATCATGTTTTTGATTAAAAAGCAGCCAAAACCGGGGGCTGACCCGAAAGAAACAGACAAACCATTACCAGCACACGCACCGCAGACACGCGGCAATCATCCAATCCCTACTCTAATAATCAAAAACAAAAACTGGCTGCCGCTATTGGATAACCCGAGATTGGCACCAATCTCGTCCAACAAGTGCCATAACCAGCAGTAAACCATCATAATGTCATTACTATAACATCTGTTAAAAGTAGTAATATTACCATGGAAACAAATGTTCCAGCGACAAAAACTAAAGCAAGAAGGCAGGAAACCAACCATACAACCTAATTATCAGCACCTGTGTGCTTAGAGAGCATGAGCCTTGTCCAGTCATCAGCCAAGAACTGGAACAGTTCCTTAGTGGTGTCGCTTCCCAGCCCTTCCAGATCCGCCTTATCCTGGTGGAGCAAGCATAGAGAGGTAGCAGACGAGTGCATCACTTTGATAGCGAATTTTCCAATCTTGTTGACATAGGACTCTAGGTGCTCCAGCTTTTTCTTAACACCATTAAGATCTTCAGAGATAGCCCTACAACCCAAACACTGCTCCGCCTCCTTCTTCTTCGCTTCATCAACAACAGTCTTCCCGTCATCAGAGTGTCTACCATCCTCCTCCGAGGTGTGGGGCAGGGGAGTGTTGGAACGAGGGGAGGTGTTCTTGGTATCCTCCTTGATGGTCTCTAAGTCAAGGACATTGGTGCCTAAATTGGAGGAATATGATCCCTCCGTGGCCTCCAGATCCTCCTCCCCCTTCTCACTCTTCGATTTCTCATAATCCTCCTCATCATCTTCGGCATAATTCTTTCTCACGACCATTTGCTTCATCCTGGATTTGTTTCTATGGGATCTGCACGGGGTGATACCCTCCTCAGCATCAGACTCAACAAGGAGGATTTTGGGCTCCTTTCTGGGTTTTTGGGGGTGGGTTTCGTAGCAAAAGGGTTGCATTTTTTTTTTTTCCCCAATTTTAAGGGGGCAGGGGGGGCCTTGGTCAGGGGATTGACAAGGAGTCATCGGCTTTTTCGAAGACTTCTTGGAGCCTTTTTTAGAGCCTTCAGGGGGACCCAGAATGGAGGGGGCGGGTTGAACCGAGATAGGTTTAGGTGGGCAAAGGGCCTTATGAAAGTTGTAAAGCCTAAACATCAACCCCTGGTGGAGGATGGTAAAATTACCCTCTTGGCTCATACAATTGTAGACATCTTTGACAGTAGACTCAAGAGCATGCATCAGAAAGAAAGGAAAAGAAATGGTGTCATGGTTGCGAAAGTGGTTTAGCAGCGGAAAGTGATAATAGTAGAACACACCATACCTTCCCTCGAGGGTGAAGTATATCATTATGGTTTTGCAAACCTAATCCCACGGGTAGGGTAAACATTCCCGGTTGAATCCCCCATGCATTCTGGTTGGTTCCTCGCCCTTTTTGAAGAAGCGGTTCATGTTGTTTTCGTTCGCAACCCTGCTAGTTTTCTTCCATTTCCTCCCTTCAGTGGAGAGACCCGTAGCCTGGGCGATAACTTCTTCATTGATTTCAAACGAAATGTCCTCCATGACCACCCTCCTATCCTTCCAACTGTTGACAAATTGTATTAAGAGGTTTTTCGGCGAATCCCTTCATGGCTTCCATGAACAGGATGATTCCTCCTTCCTTAGCATACATCCAGACACATAGGTCGTTACGAAAACAGTCGTCAATTATGTCCGGTTCAACCCAGACTAAATCCCCTCCCATGCTAGCTTCCTCTAGAGTGAAGTTGAGATACAGTGCAAGCCTGAAAGGAAAAATGCAGAGAGGAAAACCAGAGCTGGAGTTAAGAGAAAACAAACGGTAATTAGCCAAAATAATGTATAAGGTGTAATAATGATTTTTGGTGATATTATCAATTTTCATTATTGATTTATAAAATAATATTATTTATTTTTATTATTGATTTAGATGTCTTCTATTTATTATTAATTTTCCATTTGATATTTTCTATTATTATGCTGAAAATCATTTACTATTGCAAAAAGTTGTTTGATTTGTCTTTAAAAAACTTATAATAGGTGATTGATTAACAAATAAAAAAATTAAATAATATACTTTTGGTAACTTTAATACCAATAAATGATAAATGAGATCAGTGGCTATATTTAGTTTGCTCACCAAATTTGGAAATCAAAGCTAGGGAATTTGTCAAGCAAGCAACGACTAAAAAATAAACCATCTAGTGTGGTAATAAATATCTTCAATGAATGAGCACGGGTGCTTCTTCTAGAACAAATCGACTCTCTAGAAAGATCCATAGATTGCTCATAGTAACTACATTATATTCACATTAAATTGAATGCAGACACATCGATGGCCTGTCCAAGGATCATCTCTTTAATAGCATTTTGTGGTTTTTAATAAAAATTAAAGTCAGGCGAGTAAATGTGTAAAAAAGTTTGAACGATAAATTGAAGGGGAAAACGGCAAACGGAAAAATGGCAACGACAACGATGGTGGAATCAAATGGTAGACGAGCTTTCAATCGTCTTGCATGCCTGTCAGACATTGTCAGTCGTTGATTACTTAAAATAGCTCGGTTCATTTCAAGTAAGGAAAGCCTTCGGCTAATAAGTGAAAATAGAAAAAATAAAAAAATATTAATTTTCAGTTTGTAAAGGAATTTTTTTTATGATTTTATTTCAATTTAGCTATTCAATTTTAGATTGTCTTAATTTAATGACAAAAAAATCATTTTATTAATCTTTTGAGATCATTACAATCATAAAAATATAATTGATATCTAAGTAATTATATTAGAAGATCAATCATTAAAAAGAAATAATTTAATAAATATATAATTGATTAATAATTCTTGTTTATATCAAATTGTGAATCTATTTGTAAACCCTAATGAGATCCAACTAAAACCTAAGTCTACAACCTAATTCAGCACAACATTAATAAAAAACTACCATGCATTCAAATAACAATGAAATAGCTAAGATTACACCATTCACATACAAAGTAGGTTTGTCTCCATTTGTTCTTCTATCTTCCATAATTTTGTATTTGATATGGTCATGCAAGAATGGATGTGGTTGTGATGGACAAAACTTGTGATGGTGTATGATGGTGCAAAGATAAAAATTAGAATGATTTTTTACAGAATGTAATTAAGCTCCAAATGCCTTGTTTGATGTAGAATGAAAGGGAGGGACTCTTTTTAGAGAGATCCTCTATGAAATGGATGGTTGAAAGTAAGAGGCAAAAAGGATAAATGAAGGGTCATAATTGCATAAGTAATTGCATAAGGATAAAAGGGTTAGTAAAGATGAAGGGATGAGATTAAGAGGTGGAAAGATAAAAGATGAGAATGAATAAAATTAAGAGGTTAATTAAAATGGAGGGTTAAGATTAAGGAGTAAGTATTTAGAAAAATGTGTTGTCATGTGGATAAGAACAAAAAGTTAAATGAATTAATTAAATAAATAAAATTATTTATTTAATTAATAGAAGAAAGAGTACATAAATTAAATTAATAAAAATATTTATTTAATTTGAGAAAAAGAGATGGGATTAAATAAATAATAAATATCTATTTAAATTTGAAAAAAGAGGCTTAGTAGATAAAGTTAATAAATTAATTAAACTTTATAAGTAAAATTTAAGTACCAAACACAAATATGCATCAAAATGTCAAACAAAATCATTTTAGTTTTGATGTGAATCCAACCATGATTTATTTGATATGATAAGAAATACGCAGTATCACAAATAATCAAAATAATATAAAGAGTGAAGAAGTGGATAAGGATTGTAGTAGAGACTATGATGTCACTACAAACCCTAAGGATCACATTCAATAATGTACTTAAATGTGGGAATGGGAAGAGAATTTTTTTTGAAAGTGTTTCATGCTTAAAAATCATTAATGCAGAAATAGGAAATAAGGACGAATCACCAAATCCTTAACTATCAAAGCAATTTCAAACATAAACCAATAGAAATTAACACAAGATAAGACTAAATTCAAATAAATGAAACTCCCTCATTCTGCATCATGGCTTCCATTGTGCTTCTTCAAATTGTGCTTGTAGCTGGCTCTCAGGTATTGCATTGGGATTCCTGCATAGATTAGACAATTGTTTGAAGACTATGATTCTAGGATTCTCAAAATCTGTGATTCTTGAATGAATTGAGCAAAGAGGTTGAATTATAGATTTTCAACACAGAGGAGGTGAGGATTTGAGCTCAAGTGTTGATTGACAGATAACTGGTTTAGATTGATCAATTAACTCATTAGATTGATCTGTCAATAGAATTGATTGGAGAGTGAACTCAATTGATTGACCAGTAGACTGAATACACTATCTAGTTGACTGGATTGATTGATTAGAAGACTGAATAGATGGATTAGTCATAAAAAGGTGGTTGAAAGTTAAAAAGGATGATTGATGAGTTAACTGATTAGAGAACTGATTTGATCAATCAGTTCTGATTTTAGCATGTGTTGTAGAAATTTGAAATTGAATTTGATTTTCATTTTCAATTTGAATTTGAATTTGGTCATTCGAATGTTGAAATGCACATGAAATTAACTGAAATTCAGATTTGGGGAAATGTGAATTTGATGATTTGGAATTAGATGAAATTAACTGAAATTCGAATTTGGGGAAATATGAAATGAAATTAGATAGAATTATAATTTGGGGAATTGGAGGAATTTAATCAATTAATTTAAATAATTTAAATGAAATTATTTAAACTTAGGAGATTGAATTAATTAAATAATAAAGATTATTTAACTAAGGAAAATGTTGTAATTAATTAAATAATTGATATTTAATTAATAATTGAGATATGGTTAATTGATTAAAATGATTTGAGAATAGAAATAGAATAATTAGAAGTGTTGAAGGGCAAGAAATAGTTAGCTTAATCAAATAATTAAAGAATTGCTTAATTAAATAGACGAATAATTAGTGTAGAATTAATGAGACATTTTTAAGTATCTACAGAAAGAATACAAGTATACCAATTTATACGAAAGCAATCTTAGTGGTACATAAAATAGTATAAACACTAAATAATTAATAATACAATTGGTCAACATATATGAACCTTGAACCTCGTTTATAATTATATTAAGTATAATTCGACTATTGAGCCATTTTTGTACATATAATCTGTAAATCAAAAGCACAATATACATATAATGTTTCTATCTTGAATCTATAAGCTACTTCCTCCAAGCTCCAATTGTCAAAGGGGAAGGTAATTGAACATACACATTGAAAGAATCATTTCCATCTTCAAATACCAATCTACTATTAAGTACTTAAGAGACTATCAAAAATTTGAAGTACAATAATGTATATTAATTATCCATAATAATGTTGATCATGGCCTTTCATTACAATGTTATCAAAACATGTAAATTACACAATTTACTTTAAAAAAACAATGTAAAATTTAAACATTCAAAATTGCTAGAAAATCATTTCATATTTTTTTTGCCATCTCCAATTCCACATTGCATGCATTGTTGTCGGTGTCTAGTTAATATCAATACAAAATGGTAACCCGTGTTGTCTAGTGTTATGTTGATCATCTAAAGCTACAACGACATGTGCATTTAACAAATCAACATGGATAAAGAGTTAAGTGTAAAAGTAGAATATGTAGTTAATCTAAATAATAGTAGTATTCTTAATTACTTAGAATGGTTTGTTGAAATGTTTGAGTGGGGATAACATTAAGCATTGATGGTTCACTTTAACAAATTGTATCTTCCATTTATTTGATTGCATAAACAAAAGTGATTAGAAATAGAAACAAAGAGATATTTCATTTGATGAATAAACACATTTAGTAATAAAAAAATTATCATCTTTGATTTGCAATTCATTTATTATTATTTGGTCTAAATCAATAGAGAATGAAAATCAACCTCATCGAGTATTCTCATCGTCATCCAAAACTACAGTGACATATTATTAATTCATGCGAAGAAAAAGGAAGAAACATTGCTATGTAAAAATTATACTAAAATAATTTTGAGTAAAAGGAGTCACTGTGTTGTTGCTTGATAATAACCCTTGCTCCTTGTATTTGTGTTGTTGCTTGATAATAACCCTTGCTTCTTGTATTGCCATGCCTGAATGATTGAAGATGTTTTTTTCTTTTTTTTTCTACCACTTGTATAGGGGAATTAGAATCCTTTATGCTTCTCAACTATTTCATTCAAACCTTGATGAATGATATTTCCTCTTTGATGAAAAGAATGATGTTTGTGCATTTTACTTGGACAAAACCATGGTGATATTTGTCTTGTAGGAATTTCTATAAGGCAAGGATCAATGTAAATTTTGAAGAGGAAGTAAGAGATGCATGGAGATATTTTCTAAATTTCTCAACACATTAAATAAATTTAAGTTTTCCTTTTGCGCTACTTGGTAAATTTTGGAGTTGTGAATTTTAGTAGTCAATGTAATTATGGAATTTATGAGTGGAAGCATCAAATGATTTCCTATAATAGAAATAACATGATTAAGTGAAAAATATATCAAAAAAATATTTCATTAATTAAATGGTGATATTGAAATTTACCAGTTCTTTGGTCCTCACTTGTGACAACCCCAATCACATCTTTATATTTAGATGGAATTCAACTATCTATAATTGGAATACGAATTAATTAATTCTAAGAACCATAAAAATGAATAAATATTTTATTATAAATATCATATCAACATTACCTAAATGGTATTATTCTCATGACTAAAACTCCATTTGATATCAACATCATCATCAACCAATGGAGTAACACCATCTATAATTCAATAAGATTGTACTTTAGTTAGTTTAAAGAAAATAATATAGTAATGATTAAAATAGAAATATAATATTGAAATGACACTTACCAACAAATTGCCTTGATTATAAAAGATAATATCAATATATGAAGTTCAAACATGTAATGCTCCACATATTTTTTAAAAAAGTTGACTTACATATACACATTTTTTAGCCATGCTCTATATATATGCCAATACATAGAAATACTTGACAATCAAAGGATAATCTCCAAGTTACAATATAAAAGTTGATATGTAATGTTCTAACAAAATGAAATCTTAAATTAAAACTAATTTAAGCTATAAATTATAAAATATCTTCTTATAAACTAAAAATTAATCAATTATAATAAGTTGACTTACTTTAAATATAGATAAGAAATAGGTAAAAAAAAAAAAACTTGATGGCTTCAATCTTGACACTAGCATCATCTCTCATGAATGCATTGGTGGCCTATTACATTGTATTATGTGTGGTTATGTAGGTAGTTACAATTGTGCAATTTATGTCACTATCAAGATTGGAGGTGATTTAATTAGAGCATAGTCATGTAGGTAGAAAGGTGTGAGCTAGTGATAAAGGAATTGTTGAATCCTAGATGTGACGTAGACAAGGCATGTGTAAAGAATGAAGACTCTTGGCATAGAATGAAAATGGAACTCTCTTTGTAATCAAGTCACACCTATTGCTTTGATCTTTAGTCTATGTAAATGATAGACTTTGATTGAAACTCATTTTGATGTTAAGACTATTGATATCTATTCTTTGTGAATGTTTTGCATTAGATTCATAAAAATCCCATGCTAGTGATCATTGCAAAAGACAAAGAAAGGTGTGAGTTTTCTATGAAAATATTTGAGAAAAGTTATGACATAGCCCATGATGGACCACTCCTACATTGTAGTTTTTAGTTTGTATTTGAAGATGTTGAAAGTATTTTCCAACATAGAATAATTGACCAGATAAGTGTTAATATTTGGGCATATTTGTGAAGATAATTTCAAATACCAAGCCATGTGTTGTTTAGGAAAGAAGGAAGAATGACGTCCAAGGTTTTCATGTGACAAGAAGGTGATTTATATCACTTTTGTGAATTTAAGGGGCTCAAATTGGTATGTTAGTTGATTTTGAGTGTTGTGCATTAAGAACTAAGTTTTTAATGGATATCTAAAGATTTTTTTTTCTTTTAAGGAGAAATAAGTAGAATATTTTGAATTTGGAAATTTTTCATTAAAAGTGTTCAAAAATGAAACTTTGAAGGTAGTTGTCATCAAGGTTGAATACCAAATTTCTTGCTTTCTTTATTTTTTCTTGAAGAACTTGATGGGTTTGAAGAATACATGTTGTACCCAAGAAAATGTGGTGATCAAAACGAATAAATCAAGATCAGATGACCTACATACCAATGAGACTCTTAGTGCACGTATAAACTAATTTAAACTAGTTTAACTTCCCAAGGGGTGTCCCATTGTTCTCTATCTCACAGGATCCCTAAAGTCAATGTTTTGCTCTCAGATCATTGAGCAGATGACTTAGGAATGACAACTCCAAGAATGAGTGATATTATGATCTATATGCATGAATGCAATCTAAGATCTATATGATATGTTAAAAGATATGATGATTAAGTTAAGATGAAGATAGTGATATGATAATGAGATTAACAAATTATCCTAACATGATATACTAGCATGAATATTCTATGATATGAAATGAAATGCTTCTACATGTTATGATGATATTTTAACAAAGAGAGGTTAAAATGCTTAGTAAATTAGACTATAATGTAGATGCATGAAACTTGGATATGGAGAATGAGGAATGAGAGCTCTATTTATAGGGAAAATAGGGCAATGGAGGGTTAAGATTGAATAATCTCAACAAGGGCTAGGATTGAAAGTTACTCAATCCATGTTTACAATTTTCACCAATGAAATGGTGACAATTGTCAACAAGAGGTGGCTTGAGAGGAGATGCAAGAGGCATTAAATGCTTGAGGAGACATGAAGGTTGCCTTAGGAGGTAAGGTTATGGTTAGGTTAGAGTTACCCATTGGATAAAGCTTGTACCCAAGGGGTAGACTCTTGTGCAAGGGTTAATAGGATAACCAAGGTTAAAGCCATGGGTGCTTGACAAGACCCTTGGGTTAGATGAGGGTTAAGTTAGAGAGAAAGTCTCTAACCATGAAGGGAGGTTGAGTTAACCATTAATGGTTTAGAAGACTTTGGGGACAAATTTGTAAGAGTCCTTCCAAATTTGGGGGAACTCAACAAGTTAGCTTGTTGAAGAAATATAGCCTTAAATGCATTTAGAAGACTTTCCTCCAAATTTGAGAAGTGACCTCCTCAAACTTAGGGAAAGGACATGTTTAGAGGGATTAAAGCTAATTAAGATAGTTTAGAAGAATGTAGAAGGCTCTAGAAGAGGTTTAGGAGGCAAGTGGGAGATGTAGGAAAATGCACGTGGGGGGATTTTTATAAATAAATTAGATTTATTTATATGCAAGGGTTAATTTAATAAAATGTAAATTTAATTAAAAGGATGAAAGGGTAATTAATTAAATAAAGTGATTTATTTAATGAAAGGATAGAAAAGGTTTATGTGAATTTAAGTAAATAAATTGAATAATTTATTTAATCAAATAGATGAAAATGAATAAATTAATTAAATAGGATTTAATTAATAGGAGGGATGGGGTTAAAATAAATATTAAATATTTATTTAAGAAAGTGGTCAGATTTATACGTCTACATTTTGCCCCTCTTTGAAGTGACGTGTGTGTACATGTTGATTCAAAGAAAATAGTTGGATATGCTTGCCAAAATTTGATCGATATGTTGTTGTGTGCCAAAATGTTCGATATGATGCCCCAGATGTAGATTTGATGAACAATATTGATGATGCCCCCTCGGGAGATGAATCAAGGGTTTGGGTGAAAATTTGTCAATTTTATGATCGTTTTGAATTGATTGCGATATGAGAATATTGACTGCATTGGATACACATTATTGATTCATCTCCAAAAAATGATATGGATAATGTTAATAATTGGAAAAGTGGTGTCAAAATATATGCCCCACTTATTAACCCTTTGATTTACCCTATTAAAAGGTAAAAAGTGATTTTGGAAAATCATTTGCACACTTGTCTTCTTGTGATTGTGACATTTGGAGCTCTGACCATGATGTTAATTCCATACTCCTCTCACCGATTTGAGCGCGTCAGGCGATACTGAAGACCTGCTGCATATGGCCCACCAGTAAGTGGCCAAAATCCTTGTCTTTTTTTGTGATTAATTTCGTTGATTTTTGTCACGTTTTTATTTTTTTGGTCAGATTTTGTTGTTTTAGCACGTAGGGTCCATAGTTTCGCACATACGAAATGAAGTTTAGCGCATAGCAAACCCTAGGTTAGGTTGAGAATCTGGGTGCCAAATGATAGCGCGTTCGGGGGGTAGGTTGGCGCATTGGTGTGTTTTAGCGTATAGGGTTCATTGTTTAGCGCAAAGGGTATGATAGGTAGCGCATCGGGTAAATAGGCTAGCACATTGAAGCCGTGTTGTAGCACGTGATAAAAAAATAGCGCATAAGGTGTGTTTTATAGCATATACACAGAAAACATTAGCGCATAAGTGACAACTTAGCGGTTTGAAGCTCTATTTTAGCGCATAGGTCAAAAAAAGTTGGAAAAAATTGTGTTTGAAAAATGCGTCGTGAGTCAAATGGATTAGATAGTGGATGTAGATGTCAAATTGGGTTCGTTGGTTGCCTGATATGGATCATGATTCGATGTGATGTCTTTTTTTGTTATGATGTCTAATTGTGTTATGTTGCTGGATTGCGATATGAGTCTGTGGTCGATATGGGTCCTGTTTCGATATGAGTCGCTTTTCGATATGAGTCAATTTATTGATATGGATCTGATTTTTGATATGGGTCAAGTTGTTGATATGGATCTGATTTTCGATGTGGGTCAAGTTGTCGATATGGATCTGATTTTTTATATGAGTCATGATTTCGTTGAGTCCTGAGTCGATATGGATCCTGATTTCGTTATGAGTCTTGATTTGATATGGGTTTTGATTTCATTATGAGTCTTGATTGTGTTACACTGCTATGATGTTGACATGGTACTTTGATTGATTTCGTCGATATGATGTGTTGGTTCGATATGGTTCTTAATGCCCTGATATGGTTCACTAATTGATTGTTGAGGCTTGATATGATGCACTGATATGGTTCACTAATTGATGTTGAGTTGTTTTTGATAAATTTGATCGAATTGAGAACTGATGATGAATGTGTTGATTTGCAAGCAGATCTTGGTGTGCTACAGTCTCGGGAGCGATTCCCGAAGCCATGGACACTTATCTCGCGCTTGTCACAAGATGACAGAGCTGTGATAGAGAGATGTGGCTTAGCATCTTTACTAGACATGCCCGGGTATACCTTTAATCGGGGGTTATTGACAACATTGGTAGAGAGGTGGCATAGTGACACGAACACCTTTCATTTGGCGACTGGTGAGATGACAGTTACACCAGAAGATTGTTATCGGATTCTGTAAATTCCTGTGGTTGGGGATTTGCTACCTTATGAGAAGATCGAGGAGGGTGGCACAAAGGCTCTTTGTCATGTTTTCCAAGATGATCACATTAGTGGCTACGAGATCTCATGGCAGGAGTTTTTGGATTTGGGTTATGCTCTGGTGTCATTAGTACTAGCAAGTTTCATTGGTGGTTTCCTTTGTCCTGACCATAGGTCAAAGGGACTGGTCATTGGATGGGGATTGGTTCTGGAGGAGATGGTGACGTAGGGATGCAGATTTGCATGGGGGTCTTGTATGTTGGCCCACCTATACAAAGAGCTCTATTGGGTAGTATATCTGGGATACACTAGTCTATTAGCCGAGGTGACTTTATTACAGGTGTGGCCCTGGGAGCATATATTAGTGTCAAGACCGCTTGCAAAAAGAGATAGGCCAGTTGGTCGTGCATATGCATATGGTTATACAGGTGTAGTTGTCCAACATAAGTTGGGCAAACTAGAGCACCGGCGTAGGGCTTTAGATGACATCGATACAGTCATCTGGAGACCCTATATGGATTGTGAGGTGTGGGCCGAGGATGGGCTAGAGACACCCTATGTATATATGTCTAGGTACTTGATTGGACGGACACCCTTTATTATCGAGAGATTCCTGCACATCCGCGTTCATCGGCAGTACGATAGACAACAGGGAATGCCACAAGGAGCCTATTTGTATGCTCGTCGGTGACAAGATGTGTCAAAGTGGGGGCCTACCCTAGATAGTACATCAGTCGTGGATGAGTACATGAACCTGGCAGGACAGATCTAGGATTATGGGGTCGGGGTAGTGGATGTTGGGATGACAAAGGAGTTCGTAGCTTACTTCGTAGCACATGCAGTGGCTCGTATATCTAATCCGACAAAGTTGTTGCCAGCTTTTAATGATGAGGAGGAGCGGCCACAAAGGCAAGGGGGTCCTAGGCGAAGAGAGGAGGATGAGGGAGAGGAGGGAGGAGATGGAAGTGGACGGGGTGGTGGAGGTGGAGATGGTGGAGGTGGAGGGGTGGCAGAGGTGGTCTTAAGCTTGGTGAGAGTGGGGGTGTGGGGATAGGTGTGATGTTACCTATTGTGGGAGGGATGGAGAGTGATACGAAGGGTGGTAGGCAACCCGCCCAGAGGAGGAGATCTGACGTTCTACCTCCACCAGCGCCTCAGACAGGGACAGGTGTAGCTAGGACCACGACACAAGTACCTGTTCAGATTAGGGTGCCGACTCACCAGCAGGATGCTCAGATTAGGGTGCTACAGGTTTTGGTTCAGTAGCTGCAGGCACAGGTGTTAGCGCAACAACGAAAAATTGCGCAGCTGTAGGTAGAGAGGGATACGTCAGGGCCGAACAGAGGCCCTTGCTGACAGGTTAGATAGAGCCATCGTAGGCGCTCCACTCTGGGACACACTGAGGGAGATACATTACTCGGCCAAGAAGGTTGACTATTATAGGTGTTTGTATGAGGATATGGTCCCTCAAGAACATAGAGCTCCTAGCTACACTGTAGTGGCGTCCACTCAATCCGGACGTAGTCATTCGAGGACGGAGAGCAAAGGCGTTATGGGGCCGACACGACGTGATCCATCTAGTGGAGATCTGGGAGCTAGGACATCTGTTTCTAGACCTTCTGCCTCGGAAGATAGTCACACCTGAGAGACCTATTTTGTTGTATTGATAACCTTTGTTAACTAATAGACATGATACTCATTGTACATTGCGAGATATATATGATATATGGCTTTGATTTTCTTTGATCCACATGTGATGTGTTATTGATGATGATTGATTTATGATGCACATTATTTGATATGATGATACTATGAGGATGATTAGATGCTTAGATAATAATGATGTTCTTGAGCTTTTAATGTTGATTATTACATGATGATGTGAATGCATGGTTCATGATGGAATGGTTGATAATGTGATGATGCATTGCTATGTTTTTGATATGTATGGTGTTTACTTTGATATGAGATGTGATGTTATCTGAATGTTATGATGTGAGATGTATCTTGAAAATGAGATGTGAATGATAAGGATAATGAAATGAGATGTATCTTGAAAATGAGGTGTAAATGATAATGATAATAAAATGAGACTAATGCAAGATTAAAATGATATGCAACTTAATGCAAGGTTAAGATGATATGCAACCTACTGCAATTGTATGCAACTAATTTGATATAAATGCAACTAAATGATCACTTTAATTATGTCATTGTCATTCCCGTTAGTCACTTGTTTGTGCTCCTTTTTCCATCATTGAGCTTTTGATATGTTGAAAGTTAATACAAGCATCATGGTATAATTAAACCATGATGACCTGAGAATAACTTACATGATTTTTGATATTGCAAGATGACACAAGCGTCGAGGTATAATTGAACCAAGATGACCTGAGTGTTGCTTGCGTAAAACAGACAAGAGTTAACCATTTTTATGTGTAAAATGGAAAATGCCTTGAATGATATGTTTCCAATCATGTCTCGAGACAAATTTGCACCATATGAATGATCGCCTCACAGACAAAAAACCAAAGAAAATATCAGATTCCTTTGTTGCTTCTCTAGCTTAGTGCATCCTTGAGTAGCTCAGGAGATCTAATGATTTAGAAATCAAGATACAAATAGTCAAAACTTTATGCCAAATGTAAACAAATCATAATTCAGAATATATCATCCATCGTGTATGTGTTGCATTTGTAGTTGGATAATGATCTTGTTTTCTATTCCGATAAGCAGTTTTGACAATGGTTTCATTAGTATGATGTGATCCTTGTTTGTTGTATGAATGTTAAAGCGAGATGAATGTTGCCCCCAGTTATGGACACTTGTCGATGTGGAATATACATTGATCACCAAGCCATGGTGGGATATGGTATGGATAACTTGTTTAGAGAATCAAGGATAGTGACTACACTAAGTATGTCCGGGATAATGTTGCGTGTATAAGTGTTTTGTGATGGCTATGGGCTTTGGATCAAATGGATTTAAAGATATGATACAAGTACCAATAAATGGAGGAGTCGTTCTCTCACAAATAGCGCATGTTGCCAGGTTTTCACCACTTGTTTTTATTTGTTTTTCATTTTTTTTGTATTTTTCTGATTTTTGATTTTTTGTGTCACAAGGCACCTGTTTGCCAAGTTTTCACCTCAGTGACGATTTTTTATACCGTTTTTTTTTTTGCTTTTTTGCTTGATCTATGCATTGGACGACTCAAGTGTAGAATTTCTTCACATGGATGATGTTGGTTGGTTCATCGAGCACGTCCCCTTCTGAAGTTGACAACTGATATGCTCATGATCCATAGGTTGATATGATGACAAATGGTCCCAACCAGTTGGGCTCAAACTTCCCTTTCTTCTCTCGGTCTTGTTGATTTCTGGGATTTTCTTTTAGGACTAGATCACTAATTTTGAAAGCTCTTGGGATGACTTTGTGATTATAGCTTATGCACATTCGTTGTTGATATACCTTGAGATGGTCATAGCCACGTTGTCATTTTTCATCAAGAAGCTCTAGTTCCTGCAACCTGTTCACTCGATATTCCTCATCTGGTATGAGGCCCTTCAAAGATACTCAGAGAGATCGGATTTCTACCTCAAGAGGCAGAATTGCTTTTGAACCATACACCAATGAATATGGTGTAGCCCCTGTGGGTGTGCAGATACTTGTTCTGTAGGCCCAAAGTGTCGGATTGAGTTGCACATGCCAATCCTTGCCAACATCATTCACTGTTTTCTTGAGGATTTTTAGGATTGTTTTGTTTGATGCTTCTACTTGGTCATTCCCTTGTGGGTAGTATGGTGTGAAAAAGCAATGTTGGATTTTGAATCGTTCGCATAGCTCTTGCACATCTTGATTCTTGAAAGGACGTCCATTATCTATGATGATGGAACTAGGAATGTTATATCTGCAAATGAGATAGTTGAGGATGAATGATGAGATCTGATTTCCAGTCACGGTGGTCATTAGGACTGCTTCGATCCACTTGGTGAAGTACTCTATGGCGGTGATAATGATCTTATGTCCATTTGAAGAGGAACGATGAATCTTTCCCACTAGATCAAATCCCCATTAACAGAAAGGCCAAGATATGGTGAATGGTTGCAGCTCCCGTGTTGGTGCATGTATGAGGTTACCATGAATTTGGCATTTAGGACATTTCCTAACAAATTGATAGGACTCTCTTTCCATTGTTAGTCAGTAATATCCCATTCTTAGAAGTTTCTTGGCATGAGTAGGACCTCTTGAATGTGTACCACAAATACCTTCGTGAAGCTCATGTAAGGCGAAGTCAGATTTGTTACGATCGAGGCATCGAAGAAGAGTACCATCTAGACCTCGGCGGTAAAGTGTGTCAGCGGTTAAGGTATAGCGGGCAGCTTGTCGGATGAAGCTTCTTTTTTTGGTTGTGAGATAGGTTGGGTGGGAGGGTATTGTTTTTGAGAGTCATATATCTTCCTGTATAGAGGGAAATCAGAACCGGCTAGGGCACAAATGACTTGGGATGCAGAATTGTCATAGGCTGGGGAAAACAATTGCTCCACCAGGAATTCGTAATGATTCTGTTTATCTGGAATTTGTAGGAGTGAGGCGATAGTGGCCATTGCATCAACAATTTTGTTTTCCAATCTTGGAATCTACTCAAAGGTGATGTGCACAAAGTATTTTTTGAAGTCATCCACCATTCTCTTGTAAGGCATTAGCTTATTGTCTTTCGTCTGATAGTCATCATTGATCTGATTGATAACTAATTGAGAATCCCCATAGACTCTTAATTTTGTGATTCTTCATTCTACAACTACTTTGATTACTGTTACCAGGGCTTCGTATTCGACAATGTTGTTGGTGCATGGGAACATTAGTCTATAAGATCTCAGAATTTTGTGCCCTTCTGGAGTGACGAATAGGATGTCGGCACCCGATCCATGTTGTGTATAGGATCCATCAAAGTATAGGGTCCATTTCTTGGGTATGATAGTGATTACATCCATATCTAGAAATTCCACCTGTAGTGGGTGTTGGTCTGGTAGTGGTGCTTCTACCAGTTGGTATGCAATTGCTTGTCCTTTGATATCTCATTGTTCTGTGTACTGAATGTCAAACTCACTTAGGATCATGACCCATTTAGTTGTTGGCAAATGCACACTCCAATGAGACATTGTAGGTGATTGAAGGTTTTGTCATTGACGACAACCTTACAATCCTATGACACCGGCACCAGCAAAGTCAAATTCTACACCAGCACACAGACCACCGGCACCAGCAGTGAAAGGAAGCATACCGACATAGAAGCCGACAAGAATTTTGATTGTAATTTATTTTGTTTATTATTGTAAAATCATTGTAAGCTGACTTGGCAAATTGTAAAATGACTCATATATATAAGAGATCATTGTAGAACAATTAAGTATGTATGGAGGAATGTAATTAGGCGAAATAAGGCAAACCTATTATGTGAATTATAGGTTAAGGGTTTATGTATGAAGCGGAGCTATAAACCGGTACTGGATCTGGCATAGTAGATGCTATTTTGAAGTAGTACAAGACATTGGATTTATATAATCCATTTCGTAAGTCAGTGAGACTTCCCATTTTGTAACTGAGCAGTGAGCTCTAGGCACTTGGCCTTTCTGCATGTGCAGAGCCCTCTTGTAGCAGTAATATTCTCTTATTGGCCAGTAAGTGAATATTGTGGGTCACAAATCCCACCGAGGTTTTTCCCACACCGGGTTTCCTCATTAAACTATTGTGTTATGGCATGTTTCTCATGTGGTTGATGTTATCTTTGCTTACTGCATTATTTCTTGTTTACTGGTATACAATATTAATATGCTTTACATGTTTTAAGTCAAGAAAATATTATAACCAGTTAGATACTGATTCACCCCCCCCCTCTCGGTATCTATGGGAATCCTAACAATAGGTATCAGAGCTTGGTCCTCTATTTTTAGAAGCCTAATAGCTTGAGGAAGATCTTGACATCGGTAGAGATGGAAAACTTGATGAAGCAATTAGAAGGAGCTCTCTCAGACTATGATGCAAAAAAATTGAAAAATATTAAACTTGAAGATGATCTAAAAGCTGCACAAGATATTATTCAAGCACTTCAAGAAAATCTTACCATTTCAAGAAACAAGAGAAGAGAACTATGTGAAAAGATGCAAAATGAGAATGATGAAAAGGAAACTCTTAGTGACCTGATGAATAAGCTGAAACAAGAAAACATGACAACAAAGAATGAGATGCAGGATATGACTATGAGATTTTGTCAAGAAATTGAAGATAGAAAGAAAAATCAAGAAAGACAAAAAGGGGACATTTAGATTTGGTAACCTACTTGTCTATTTAATGCTGCACATAACAAAACAGGTGCCCGGTATTGGCAACAAAAATCTAGGTTTTGACATACCGGTAGGCAAACAACTGTCTGATTTATTGTACAACATGGGTGAAAACAGAGAAAAGAATATAAATGAGTACTTTCAGGCATTAAAGGCCTAGATGAATACTAGAGTCAAACTTTCACAAGAAATTGTAAATAAGTATAAGGATGACATATGCTTTGTTATTAAGAAAGATGAGATTTGGATGGAGGCAGTTGTCCCAAGAACCATTTGGGTTACTGAAATGGGTTATGAAACTGATGACAACATTATTGAAACATATGCAAAAGCCCTTTTGGAAGCACCTAAGGAACTGAAGGAAGAGATATTTGGCAATGTTGAGACTATTGAAAATCAAATTCAATCAAAGAAAAGAGTAAAGAAGGTAGAAGCAACAGTAAGAAGAGGATCTAGGAAAGCAAAAGCTATCAAAGAAGATGTACTTAAACAAACCGGTATCATTGAAGATGAGTTACAAGCACAACAACCAGAAACTCACTTTTCACCGGTAGCAACTTCTTCAGAAAGTGACATGCCAACTGCATTTAAAAGAGTTGTGAGGAAAAGAGAACCTTCACCAGTATCCACACTTTCGCCTAGAAGAACCAGACAAAAACAACAGGCAGTAAGGGCCCCGGATAAAAAGTTAACACCAAAGAAAAAGACTCAACAAAATATTGCTCCAATTGACAAAATACTAGATGAAATAACAGAGGATGGACAGCTGAAAAACATCAACAAATTATATGATATATTATCAGTTGATGACAAGGAGAAAGTTGAAAACATTGTAATTCTACACTTGGATATCTATAAGAAATTTTTTATGCAAGTTGTAGATGAAGTACCGGTAGAACTATTTAAGAGACTTGAAGCTAGAAGGCAAGCTATTGTAGAGCTTGACAAGAAAATAAAAATTGAGAAACTACTTGTTGTTTATCCTATTAACTCACCAAAGGAGATCGATGATATGATCTCAGAGGCTAACCAGACAGTATTCTCAACTGCACACCGGCATGTAGCACTTATGGTTGGTAGAGTAAATGAGGTTGCAGAGGAAACTGCTAATGCATGGGACATATTCCTTGTTGAGAAAGAAAAGCAGGAAGAGTATAGAAATCCTAAACCTATCAAAGTATATCAGAAAGATAAGGATAAGGGTAAAGGCAAGGTTGGTGGACCTCAGAGCATAAAAATAAAAGATAACTTATCCCCACCGCCTTTGAATACTCCACCAGTAGTTACAACTGAAAGTCAACCGGCTAATGAGAGTATGGAGACACCACAAGAGGACACAAATCCAAACTCTGAGGTGTTATACACAGTTGACATTGATACTCAGAAAGTTAACATTGTGGTAGATAAGGACACAACTGGAAAGATAGATATGGCTAGTGAGGCACCCTTAACAGATAACACATAAGGTAAACCGACAGATGGTAACACAGAACAACAAGCAGAGAAAAAGGCTCCATCATAGCAATAGGTTTACACAGAGTCAGTACCATCGGCATCAACTGAGCAAGACAAACCTTTGCTTAAGGAAATGGAAACACAAACTGACCTACCAGAGGTCACCACAAGCAAGGATATTGCTCCCACCGGTGGGATACAGAGTTTTGGCACTTCAACTGCAGGATTCAAATCAACTAATGTAACATAAGTTCTTTTGGACTCCTTAAAGAAAATAACATATTGTAGCTCACAAGCATACAAGGCTATAGATGATACAATTCCAATTCTGAAGATGATAACTCCAAAATGTAATGTAGATAATAAATATTCTTTGAGTCAACTTGACACTTTGTCTAAGTATATTACTGAAAACACTGTGACAGTTGAACAAATAAAAGAGGAAGCATTCAAGGAGAGATTAGAGAAAGAAAAACACAAATTCTTTGAGGAAGAAATAAAGAAGTGTACAAGGTAGTTTGACACACTTCTACCGGAACTATGTAGCACATTAAAGGTATTCAAAACTTTGTACAAAGATACTTGTAAGACTAACTTTTTGACAATTGATATAGACAAGAAGATCAACAAGATACATGAGGAAATAAATCAACTAGCTGACAATTTCATTAACTCATCTGATTCACTATCAGTTTTTTAGCAAAAGATAACAGGTTTTGAGGAAGAACTATTAAAGCTAAAAAGAGAAAAGGAAAGAATAAAAGGTAAGGCTAAGGATCTTAAATGGAGACTAAGTCCACAACTAGACTACCTTGCCACCTTAAGGAAAGAAATATCTAATGCCATGGTTCAAGGACAGAAAACACCGGCAAAGCAAATGCAACACCTCATCGGTACAATCTAGAGGACAGAGGCCGCAATAAAAGACAACAAAAAGTTTATTGAGAGCTTGAATCTAGTTTTGGCAGACCTTTTTCAGATTGTAACCAATCGATTACAAGGATGAAGCTGGAAACCACACTCAATTGACACTTTGACAACCTTTGTCATTGATGCCAAAGGGGGAGTAGTGGTATGAGAAAAATCAAATAACTTAAGGATCATCTGCTCAGGGGGATCACACATTTGAAAAATCAAATAACTTAAGGATCATCTACTTAGGGGGAGCACACATTTTTGTTAACAATTTTTGGACTTCAATTTTTGGATACACTTCTGAATTTTTCTCATGAGTGTTGCCATCAATGCCAAAGGGGGAGATTGTTGGCAAATGCACACTCCAATGAGACATTGTAGGTGATTGAAGGTTTTGTCATTGATGGCAACTTACAATCCTATGACACCGGCAAGGCAATCCACTGACATCTGCAAAGTCAGATTCTACACCAGCACACAAACCATCGGCACAGAAGCCGACATGAATTTTGATTGTAATTTATTTTGTTTATTATTGTAAAATCATTGTAAGCCGACTTGGCAAATTGTAAAATGACTCATATATATAAGAGATCATTGTAGAACAATTAAGTATGTATGGAGGAATGTAATTAGGCGAAATAAGGTAGACCTATTATGCGAATTATAGGTTAAGGTTTTATGTATGAAGCAGAGCTATAAACTGGTACTAGATCTGGCATAGTAGATGCTATTTTGAAGCAGTACAAGACATTGGATTTATATAATCCATTTTGTAAGTCAGTGAGACTTCCCATTTTGTAACTGAGCAGTGAGCTCTAGGCACTTGGCCTTCCTGCATGTGCAGGCCCCTCTTGTAGCAGTAATATTCTCTTATTGGCCAGTAAGTGAATATTGTGGGTCACAAATCCCACCGAGGTTTTTCCCACACTGGGTTTCCTCGTTAAACTATTGTGTTATGGTGTGTTTCTCATGTGGTTGCTGTTATCTTTGCTTATTGCATTATTTCTTGTTTACGGGTATACAATATTAATATGCTTTACATGTTTTTAGTCAAGAAAATATTATAACCGGTTAGATACTGATTCACTCCCCCCTCTCAGTATCTGTGGGAATCCTAACATTAGCTAATATTCCCGTGAAAGAGGTCTTGCTAAGTAGATACTTGAGAGGATCGGTCTTTGCTACCAGCTTGATTGTGTGGGCTAACATATAGTGGCAGAACTTTTGAGAAGCAAACACCACTGCTAAGCAAGCCTTTTCGATGAATGTATAATTGAGTTCATATACGTTCAAAGTATTGTTGATGTAATAGATAGCCCTTTCTTTGCCTGTTGGAT
The DNA here is from genome assembly GCF_030272615.1 of Cryptomeria japonica. Classification (NCBI taxonomy): domain Eukaryota; kingdom Viridiplantae; phylum Streptophyta; class Pinopsida; order Cupressales; family Cupressaceae; genus Cryptomeria; species Cryptomeria japonica. Next base: position 10,128,762 of record NC_081412.1, on the reverse strand, counting down.
CTTCTTGTGCTAGTAGTGCCCCCAATGATACATTTGTTGTTGATATAGAGAGGATGAGTGGCTTGCCTTCTATCGGTGGTACCAAAACTGGTGGATTCATCAGATATTGTTTGAGCTGGTGGAATGATTCTGCACATTTGTCTTCCCATCTGAAAGGTATATTCTTATGAAGCAGATGATTGAATGGAAGACATTTATCTGCTAACTTAGCAATAAATCATTTGATGGATTGTAGCCTGCCCTACAGAGATCATAGCTGGTTAATGTTTTAAGGAGGTGGTATCTCCATGATAGCCTAAACCTTTGTTGGATCCACTTTGATGCCCTTTTTTGATACAATGTAGCCCAAAAGTTTGTCAGATGTGACCCCAAAGACACACTTCTTAGGGTTTAATCTGGCATTGAATTGCTCCAATCATTGAAAGATTTTATCTAGGATGTCCAGGTGTTCAGCTCTTGTTAATGATTTAGCTATCAAATCATATACATAATCCTCCATGAAAGTATGCATCATACCATGGAAAATTGTTGTCATCGCTCTTTGATAAGTTGCACCAGCATTTTTCAAGCCAAAAGGCATGACGTTCCAGCAATATGTTCCCCATGGACATGTGAATGCAGTCTTATCTTGATCCTCTAGAGCTATCTTAATTTGGTTGTAGCCCGAAAAACCGTCCATGAGTGATAGCATTGTGTGCCCTGTTGTTAGATCAACAATGGTGTCAATGCTTGGCAAAGGAAAGTCATCTTTTGGACATGCCTTGTTGAGGTCTCTAAAGTCTGTACAAATCCTTATGCTTTTATCCAGTTTAGAAATTGGTACAATGTTTGAGATCCATTTGGCATAGTCTATAGGTCGAATGAGTCCGACATCTAATAACTTCTTCGGTTATGCTTTGACTAATAATGCCACATGTGGATTCATCTTCCTTAATTTTTGTTTGACAGGTTTAGCTCCAAGAGCGGTGGACAATTGATGCATGGTTAGATTCGGATCTACCCCTAGCATGTCAGCATAAGACCAAGCAAAATTGATTTGCTTCGCCATGAAGAATTTAACAAAATCTGGGTTTTCTTTTTCTATGAGTGATTCTGCCAGATGTATGGTTTTGGATGCCACTTCAGTGCTGATATTTATTGATTGAGTTGGCTCAATCAAGATTGGTGATCTCTCCTGGTAATGTTCAGGAAGACTGTCAAGTCTCCCATCTTCAGGTGCCTCAAAAAGGTTTTCACCTTCAGATACATCCTTTATTTTTATTTTTCTATTTTTGCGACTGATAGACTTGGCACTCCCCTGATTGCAGATATCGTTATGTGATTCACTGGTGGAGCATGTTTTCAGGTTGACTGAGCATAGGTATTGGATAATTGACTCATCATTTGGGAATATTGGTATATTATGATGTTCAGGTTGTTCCCAGTCTATGAGGTCAGGATATATGAGCAGTAAGGAGTCATTTTGCAGGTTAAGATCAACTATTGTAAGTGTCATGATGGAGACATTGTCATAGTTATTTGGGATATTGGTGAGGTCTATGATATTCTTGAGGTCTTTGATGGTACTCTCCTCGATATTGCCTTGTTCGTATTGTCGTTTCTCGTTCTCACTAGCCTCATAGATATGTTGTGGTCCGAATTCAAATGATCAAGATCTTGAGCCTTGTCCCTTGTGAGAAATGGGTGTGTATGCGTGGATTGTATCCACCTCAATATCTTCAGTAACATCAAAACAGGTGTCCCACTCATACTCATTGGAATCTATTTTAGAATCGCTATCCGAGGTGGCTTCACTAGATTTGATAGGTATGTTGTATGGTGAGAAAATATCACTGATAATTGACACAAGTTTGGTAACTTGTTCGGATTTAGGATCGGTGCTTGCTTGTACTCTTTGAATTTGTTCATACATTGTTTTCTTTATTTGAGTAGCAATTCCCTTAGATCATGGCTCGGCCTTGGTTTGATCAGGTTGTTGTACATGATGTTCTTTCTTATAAGAAGCTTCCTCCCTTTGGATAGCGAGTTCTTCTTGTCGCCTCTCATTTTCTTCATGTTTTTGCTCCTTCCTTTTCTTTTCTGTTGCTTGGTGTAAGGCTTCTTGCCATGAGTCTTCGTTATATTTTTTCTTTTCTTTCCATTGAGGTTTTTGATGGTGATCTTTCTTTTGCATAGATAGAACATGTTGGCCATACCCAAGTCTTGTTTTGTCTTTTGCAAATTGTGAACGGGGTTGTATGGGTTCTATGATGCCTTCTTGACGCTTGCCAATAGGTTCGTCTCCTTTATATCCCATTCATTGCATGATCTAGAACCCATTTCCATACTATTCTATTGGTACGACTACTTCTAGGGTAGCAGCTCTGATTTATTCCTCATCCTTGTATAGCAAGCTAAGGATGTCTTTATCTTCTAATTCTTCAGCCAGTGTGCCCATTTGGATAAATTTACCATCAAAATTCATGATGGGTTGTGCTGCCTAATGTCTTGATGTGGAAGGTTATCCATAAGACCTTGGTGAAGTTGGCAACTTAGATAGACACAAGGGTTCAAAAGAGTACTCCCCATGCCTTGGTCCTTTATTTTCATCTTTTGCTTGAAGTTCATGGATATGGACTTGAGTTCTTCTTGATGGTTGGATGATGATGAAGCTTGGGACTCCCTATTGTGTGGAACTAGGCTATCTTGAGCTGCCCCCATAGCATTGCAGTACTAAAAAGGGTTAGTATCTGCAGATATTGAAATTTCCTGTCCATTGTAGGGGAACTTGAGACATTGATGGTACGTGGAAGGTACCACTTGCATTTCATGGATCCATGTACGACCCAATAGTATATTGTATGTCAAGTCTATGTCCAAGACTTGGCATAATGTGTCTCTTTGCACAGGCTCTACCTGAATGGGTAGTACCATTGTTCCTTCAGATGACCTTTCTTCATCATCATTGGCTTTGATGGTGATCTTCTTTTTGGGATCAATAGCTTGCTCGGAGAATCCCAATGCACGGATAAGATTTAGGGTACCTATATTGAGACCAACTCCTCCATCTATTAATACTCTTTTTACCCAATGTTTATAGACTAATACCTCAATATGTAGTGGGGTTTTATGTGGATGACTCAAGGAGACATCATCGTGTTCATAAAAAGATATGTTATGTGGCACCATCATATGGGCCACCATGGCTTGGAATTGATCAATATCCAGATCATTTGGAACAGTTGTTTCGACAAGAGCTTGTTCCAAGATATCCTTGTGTTTTGGTGAATGTTGGAGCAACTCAAGTATAGATATCTGAGTGGGCATTCTCTGTAGTTGGTCGACCAAGTTATATTGAGCCTTGGGGAGAGTTGTTGTTGTTGATGTGTTCCCCTTCAAGACATATTTATGAGTTCTTGTTGTCACATTTATCAACGCATGTTCTTGTTTGTCTTTGATATTTATGAAATTCACTTGATTGTCATATGTTGATATGTGATTAATGGTGTTTTCATATATGTTATTGATACGAGCTCCTTTCATGTTGTTTGACGTTGATGCTCCTCCCTTGTCGTAATTAGGAAGAGGATTTTTGAAAGCTTCATGGTCACCATTGGTTTTATGACCATCGATCATTAGATCTCCCTTGTCTATCATATCTTGAACTAGGTTCTTCAACCTCATGCAATCATTTGTTCGATGCCCCTTGTTTCGATGATAATCACAATAATGCGAGTCATTCCACCATGATGGTTTGACTTGGGGTTCAAAGTTGCTTGTGGCTGGCAATGTGATGATCTCATTTGCCAATAGCTCTCAAAATGTTGATTCCAAGGTTTGTCCTAATGGTGTGTATATTCATCGATATGGGGAAGTATTAGCATTGCCTCTTTATTTTGTGTTGTTCCCTAGGTTGTTGTTGTTGCCTTGGTGATTGTTGTTGTTGTTTGACGTTGAAGCTCCTTGGTTGGTATTTCATTGATAAGTGTTAGTGCTTTGATTGACACTTCTTTGATCATTATTGGATGGTGGGTTGCCTGATAAAGTCAACACTGGTTGTTTAGACTTTACATTGTTGGCATCGACTACCTCATCATTAACAACGTTTTTGTTTCTTGTCCAAAATTTGGACTTGTCTGAGTTGTTGTTATTGTTTTGATTGTTAAAGGTGTTATTGTTTGACAAACTAACACCTTCCTTAAAGAACTTCAAGGTTCCTTTCTTGATGGAAGCTTCCTCTACTTGGATACCATTCTCTATTAATTTTGCAAAAGATGGTATACATTGTAGTTTAAGATGATAACTCATTTCACTATTCAGATTGTCTATGAAGATTTTCATCTTTTCCTTTTCAGGCACATCTCGTGGGTACCTTGCGACCATGTGCCTCCATCATTGTAGAAACACCATGAATGTTTCATTGTTCTTTTGTTTCGTATTGCATACATCAAGCATGGTGATCGTGTGTTGGATATTATAGGAGTATTGTGTTATGAATTTATTCACTAACTCATCAAATGATCTGATGGGAGGTGTGAATTTTGACAACCACTCCATTATTTGCCCTCCCAAACTTCTTGGGAATAGTCTCATTAAGTATGTGTCGTTGTGAGCGAACTCCAAGCTCATAGTACAAAATTCTTGAATGTGGTCATGGGGATCACTCTTACCATCGTATTTGTCATACTTTGGTATATCTGAATTTGGGGGAAAAGGTACCATGTTTAATCTCCTATCAAAAGGATAAGGACAAATGTCTTCTAATGAGTATCATATCATGGTTCCTTGTTGCAAGTCCTGCATTTGTCCTTGAAGTGTTTGGAGTTTTTGTGTAAGAACAGCTAGGGGTGCATTGGTCCTTTGATGGGGAGTTTCCCCTCGTTCATTAAGATTGTCCCGATTGTGGGTATTGTATTGTTCATGAGTATTATCTTGTTCAAGGGTGTGATCTCGGTTGTGTATGTTTTCTTGATCATGTGTTTCCTCTCCTCTCAAGTGTTCTTGATTCTGGGTATTGTAAGTATAGTTTTTTGCCCTTGTTCGTGAAATTATCTCATCCGTATTCCTTAAGTTTTCTATGTCAAAATCCTCAAGAATATTGACTCCTTTACTAGTTAGCATGAGGAGATATTTTTTCTTATCCGATTCTATGTCTTTCTACAAGTTTTTGGAAAGCAACATTCTCTTGACATTCTTGGAGAAGCTCTTCGATGATCGTTGTTTCTTCCATATTTGCATATTCATCAAAAGGATTTGTCTCCCTACGACTCATGCTTGATTCTGGTTGTGAATCCTTCTTTTTGTTTTTCTGAGATCGAGTGACAACAGGCATCAATATATCTCTATAGTAGTTAATTCTTCTTCTTCTATTGGGGTTATTGGTGGTTGGTGGCTCAAGTCGATCTTAGTTGTAAGTGACAAGAAACTTTGGAAACAAGGCGGGATTAATCCTTCCTCCCCTATTAAGGTCTTGGTTGAATGCTTCTTTTTGAACGTAAGCCCTACTTCTCAAAGGTTCTTTGTCAAATTCATTGGTTTTTCCTTGGATATACAACTACATATGAGATAAGAAAACACGATGTGATTTAAAGAGTTGATAGTTGTTATAGAGAAATTTACTCCTCTTGATAAGTGCCTTAGAACTAGGTTGTCTCTTCTTCAACTTAGTCTTTTGATGCAGATTTCTTCTTCTCAAAATATGGGGAGTGGTCATACACAAATGATCAATGTTGATTGTTGATGTTGGATGGATACTTTGTTTTGGATACTCAAGTCTACTTGTCAAGTAAAGGTTTAGTTTGATTCGCCCTTACGATAAAGTGTGCCAAATGATATTAGTCAAGTTTCATGATGTAGAAACTTAATTTGACAACTTGAGATCTTAAATGGGTATTTGTTTTGATAGGATTTATTGGATGGTGGAACCTTTGATCACTGTTTTTGATACTCCTTAATCTTGTTGGATGAAATCTGATCTCAAGATAGTTGAAGATTTGATATCCCTTTCTAAGGGTGCTTAGTTGGATTTGGAAATGTCTCTCACTTATGATCCTTCTTTGCATTTTTTCCTTTTTGTGTTGGATTTATTAGAGGATATCCGAAACTGTTGATGAAAATTTCACAAGGTGACTGGTTTGCTCTCTGTTTTTTGCCAATTTTGGTCATGCGCTAGAACAGAGCCCTGATGCACTAAAGGATGAACTCAATGCGCTACAAAAGGATCCAGATGCACTATGCTGCTTCTCAAATGTGCTATTTTCCATTGTTTGATAACACAATTGTTGAATTGGTTATGCGCTAATATGTCCCTCTGAGGCGCTAATGTTTGGTGCAAATACGCTATAATATGATTCAAATGTGCTAGGCTAATGCTTCTATGCGCTACAAAGATTTTGGCAAGCGCTATCTAAGTTTTAGCAATATTATACTTCTTATGCACTGATGTGAGTTGTGGAAGTGCTGAATTTTGGTTGAAAAGCACTATCTGATGGTTGTTATGCGCTAGGATGTTGCTCCTATGCGCTAACTGTCCTGGTAACTTTGTTTTGATGATTTTGTTGAGATGTTGAGAAATGATTTTTGTGTTTTGACGAATGATTTTCTGAAAAATGACTTGAAAACACAGTAGACAAAGCAATAACAATTTGCCTATGCTAACAAATTTTCCTATGATAAAGCTTTTACCCAAGGGGTAAACTCTTGTGCAAGGGTTAATAGGATAACCAAGGTTAAAGCCATGGGTGCTTGATAAGACCCTTGGGTTAGATGAGGGTTAAGTTAGAGAGAAAGTATCTAACCATGAAGGGAGGTTGAGTTAACCATTAATGGTTTAGAAGACTTTGGGGACAAATTTGTAAGAGTCCTTCCAAATTTGGGGGAACTCAACAAGTTAGCTCATTGAAGAAATATAGCCTTAAATGCATTTAGAAGACTTTCCTCCAAATTTGAGAAGTGACCTCGTCAAGCTTAGGGAAAGGACATGTTTAGAGGGATTAAAGCTAATTAAGATAGTTTAGAAGAATCTAGAAGGCTCTATAAGAGGTTAAGGAGGCAAGTGGGAGATGTAGGAAAATGTAAGTGGGGTGATTTTTATAAATAAATTAGATTTATTTATATGGAAGGGTTAATTTAATTAAATGTAAATTTAATTAAGAGGAAGAAAGGGGAATTAATTAAATAAAGTGATTTATTTAATTAAAGGCTAAAAAAGGTTTATGTGAATTTAATTAAATAAATTGAATAATTTATTTAATCAGAGAGATGAAAATGGGTCAGATTTATACGTCTACACATGTATTGTGAAGTTTATTCTTTAGAGATAGGTAGAGATTTGTTGTAAAGATTAATATGGATTGTTGCCTAGAGAGTTCATGAGACCAAGGGTCAATAGACAACTTGATGTAGCTTTATGTGTGTAGAGCTCGATATGAATTATTTACGAATAATTAAGTGTTTGTGATTTGAGAGTTCAAGACTAATAACTCAATAATTCAACTCAAAGCTACAACTTTATGAGGTTCATGAGGTAGCTTGATGGAGCTCCATTGGATTCAAGATTTGTTTCTTCAAGGAAATATTTTCTCAAAAATGTGTATTCATTTTATGTAATCAATAAGTTTTGTGATGTAAGCCTTAAGCGAGGGTCTCTTGGTACTTTTGTAGGAACTATGTAATAAAGGGGAAAAGTTAGTGTATTAGATTTTATTGTGTCCAGTTATGTAGGCAGTTACAGTTGTGCAATCTATGTGGTTGGCCTAACTGCAATTATTTTCTATATATTTTGTTGTTCTTTAATCAATAACATCAATCAATCATTTTGCTCCTTCATGCATTAACATGCCAATCTTTTTTACATTGTTTTCCTTATTTGTAAATTGTTGTTAGCCATTCATTTATACCCTAAACTTTATTTCTTATGGATATAGCCCATGCAATAGGTACATCAACCTCTTGTTTATAAAAAAACAAGAAAGGTATATAATTGATACTGAAAATGAAAAAAACCATTGATAAATTAATATTATCAACAAAAATTAATCAATCATTAAATTAAAATTCATAAATATAGTTAAATTCCAAGTTTTTGGCTTTGTCTAAAACCCATCATACCTTAATAAAAAAATATTCTACTTACACCACATTTATTTGTTGCAAATGTTGAATCCATTGTCATAATTGAGTTATGTGTTTGACCATCATTTCTTGCGTCCATGGTTTGTGGATGCCTATGATAAAATGAATATTTTCTATGTTGTTTGGTTTTGTGTAGTAGACGTTATTGTTCTCCTCTATATGTCATAAACCAACATTTTTTGTATCATCTTCATTCTTTTGGTTTTGAATGGAGTGTACCTTTTTCCATGAATTCAACACATCTTTTCTCAACAAACATGTATCTCTTGTTGGATATTATTAGCATATAATGAACCGACATGTTAATATGATGATAATGTGTGTTGTCATTGATGTCAATAAGTTCAAGTAAACCGGTATGCAGATTAAAAGAAGTTGGTGAACCGATATGAAGAAGTATGAAGACATGCAGTGAACTGGTGCCAGGGTCTCACTAAGTGTGACTACCGGTTGGTAGTCTCAGCTCTAGGGTTACCGGTTTGGCAATCCAGCTTGTGCGATGCAACCAATGATACTCTATGATGAGTTAGCTAAGGGATGAGGATGAGATCGAGGTGCCACATTAGTTTTGTGCACGTGAAGGATTTTCTTGAGGATCTTTCATATGAAGATCGATTGCATTAAATGTCTACCTCGGGAATGAACATTCTTCTTAGTGGTATGAGAAGAAAGCGTGATGGGTTACTGATTCCCATGTGAGGTGAAGAATGAACGATACAAATTATCTTGTGATCTGTTTAAGATTGTATTGCTCTATGCAAAGTGTTTAGACGGTCAAGATTGGACTGCTTGTATTGTAAACCTAAGATGCTTAGGGTTTAAGGTTTATGCTACCGACCTAACTATTGTCTATAAGATCGATGATGTTTGTTGTTGTAAAGTTGGTGGCAAATGTTGTGTGTGTATCCAAGTGATGAGATACTTGCCAGACCAGTAAGAAGAAAACTGCAGAGTGTGATTGCAGAGTAGAGGAACTGAAAAGGATCTGCCTTAGCATGTAGTGTTGTTATCAGATCCGAGTTTTACCTATTGTCTTCTAATCATTTCAACAGTTTGAGAATCCCTTTACCGGGTAGCTTTAACAGGATTATTGTAAATCCTTTAACCGGGTGACTCAAGATCATTGAGTTCTTTAAATCCTCTAGCGAGGTAACCTCTAACAGGATTTCAACCTTTAACAGGGTATATAGCCATCCCTTAACCAGGTGATCTTTAACAGGATCGGTTCCTAACAAAACCTCATTGTAAAGTCTTTAATCGGACTAGGCTCCTAACAGGGCGAGCTTCAAAAGAGTTCAAAAACAAGCTTGTGGGTATTCATCCCCACCGTGGTTTTTCCCATTTTGGTTTCTGCATGAAAAATCTGTGTGTCATGTGTTATGCATTTTTCATGTGATGATTATGTATTCTTTGTTTGAGAGATTATGCATGCAGAGTTAATAGGTTATGGTATTACTGGTATACCACATGCATATGTTTATGGGTGAAGTTATTATCAAGTATTGAATGTATTTGAAGTGTTCAAACTTATTAGTTTATGGTGTCTGAAGTCTCACTGTGTTTAACCGATATTGCCATGGTTAAGTTCAGTAATGATGACAACCAGTTGGTATTGCTTTAACTTGATAAGTTGTTGAGAAAGTTTTTGCATGTACTGATTCACCCCCCCTCTCTCACTACCAGTTAGGGTATCTGTTGTTCATCATTATTCATCATCTCTCTTGATCATAAACTTTGTCAAACTATGATCTAAGCAATGTTGTTCGCATATTGTGTTAATCCCCACACCCATCAGCACTAAGGATTCAATATATGATTTATATTCATTTGAAAACCTCGATGCAGAATTGCTCCTTGTATCACCAGAAGGGTCATCCCTTCCATGAAAAATTTTACCATTGGCATCACAATGGCTCCACTCATTGCATCCAATTATTGCAACATACGATCTACCATACATGACAACATTTAATTGTTAGGAAATAATGCATCAATACCCGGTTCATTTAATCTATTTCCTACATAACTCATGAGAGAAAAGCATACATAAAAGCTTACAAAATATCCATTATACAAATATCAAATAGATAAGCCACATGATAATACATGATATACCCCGAGAATGCCCTCAAGAGGGAAAAAACCAACCTCCCAAATCACCCATACTCCATTGATTATTCAAAAAATAAATAATGTTTGCACTTACAAAGTTACAATGAAATTTTTTGAATAACAAACCTCTCCCATGCATCCTCCATGTGTCCAAACATGTATCCACACATGCCATGCCATGCTTCACATATGCACTCCTCAAAAAGACTCAATAATATGACAACCCACTCACCCAGCAAACCTTAACCACTAAACATGCATTTGTTTATATAGACACAATATCACACAAGTACAACCAAGTGGTAGAGTAAAACCATGTGTCACAAAACCATGTAAAAATAATACCATTGACCTCAAATTTAATATTAGGTACTAAGTTTTCAGTTTATTAAATATCTTTCCACACTATTAAACAATTATCGCAATGCTAAATACAACACATAAAATGGTCTCAAAATTGTTCTCTCGTAGTGATGTACATACCCCTAGGTACAATAGAAATAATAATAAATAAAATATTACAATATTATTAAATTATGCAAGGCGTACAACTTATCCTAACATAAAGTGGCTTCGACAAACCCATTTTAGGGAAAACATTCATATTCTTTTCAATTATTTTAGGTTATTTCTATTTTCCCTAGGGCTAAAAGAACACCAATATCTATTTATATATATGCACACAAAAAATTATATTAATTGAAATAACAAAATAAATATAAAAAAGTGGCATGCTTATTGATTATATAAATCGAGAGAGAGAGAGAGAGAGAGAGAGAGAGAGAGAGAGAGAGAGAGAGAGAGAGAATCCAAACAAGATTCTTTTTAATGCACCAATTCTAAATGTTTGCTAATATAAGATAGCACAAACACACTCAACTAGTTAAATAATAAGTAATAATTAGGATAAAATAAATAGATAATAAATATTTGTTTATTCAAATAAGAACAATTTTAGATACATGATACATAAAAAATAAATAGAATTTAACTGAAGTGCATACCTGCTTTATCTCTATAATATCTTTGCATTCTTCGTTCTTGATATCTTTTTTCCATCTCTAATGAATACTATTGTGAAGTCTTATTTGCCCTTATCTTTTTATTTCCCACATCCTTTGAAATTATGGCCCTTAAAAATTTCACATAAAAAAATCACCTTAAAATGCCTTCTCTCACAAAAAAACATGAATTAATCTACTATTTTGTTTTAAAAATGATGAAGAAAAAAAAACTATATTTATATGGAAATGTTAATTAAAAAAAAATTACCTTGTCAGCCTCGTGTTCATACAAACATCGACAGTTAAAATAAGCCATGTTGATACGAACACGTCCGTTACAAAAATGTTTGTGTCGAATGTGTTCGATCGAACATGGGTATGAGTGAACCCCCTTTTGTCGAAGGGGTGTTCGAGCGAACACACTTTATATGCATCTCTTCCCCAATCTCTATAAATTTCTACAGTTTTTTAGCCTTCAAACCTCCGATTGAAAGCTCAAATGGAACAATATTGACAATCCACAATGCAAGATGGTAGTCCTTGAAGCAAGCTTTCCAATGACTATAATTTTACTATATATTGAGTTTATTATGAATTTGTTTTTTATCAAGTTATCAAGGCTACCTAGACAAGTTTTTGCACTCTATGTCCTGGACATAGAGTGCACAAACAATGCAATGCACAAGCATCCTATATGGATGAGGTATCAGAACTTGTACTAGAAAATACAAAATAGAAAATACTTCCTACCCTACTAAAAAATATTATGGAAACAATAAATCGGAAATGAAAAGAACGTAAGGGATTGGTGAAATGATAAGAGAAGATGGAGATACTCACAAATGGTTGAGCATATGAAGCCTCTAACAAATACCACATTCTTCCCTACTACGCCTACACAAATACAAGCAAGGATGAAATGTTGGGTGGTTGTGATAAGTGGTTTTCCATAGTCAAACCCTCATTTTGGTGTTTTCACCTCCAGGGACAACCAAATGGATAAATTGAATAAACGATAATGAAAGTAATTTAATAGAGATTCCACAAACGATAAGCTAAATTAGAGATGATAAAATAAACAATGCAATAAACAAGAGAGAAGGGACTCTTGTTCAACACCAAAAACTTGGACCTTCTTGGGATGAGAAGTGGGAATCTCTCAAGTTGATGAAGATTCATTATGAACAAAAATGGCAGCAATATAATAGTAAATGGAAGAAACTATGCATTATCGAGAGTGAACAATGCAGAAAGCAAGTTGTGTGTGCAAAAAAAAGAACCAAAGAATGTAAGAGACAACAAAATGAACCAAGAAAGGAAAGTTCAAGAGGGATAGATAGTGTCCCAACATCGATGGGAGTCAAAAGAGGCATTACATCGCTAGAATTAGTAGGTGTAATGTCCCAACAACCACCTTCGGCTATAAATATTCACGAGATGAATATGTGGTGTGTGAACATCTCCGCAACACGCAAGTGTCCCTAAACAATCCAAACAAAATGGTTGGGAGGATAGGTACATGACAAGTGGAAAAGGAAAATTGAGGAAGAAAGTGAGGTAGAAGCAAAATCATTGTCTCTAATTCTGCTAAAGTGAAGGCATAACATGGAGTGCAATTTACAACATTACAATTGTAATTTATCAGTGGGAAGATCATAATCTACCTTGATCCTACCTTCTTTTTGGCTTTATCCGCTTTCACTATGTAAAATGATTCAAAGTATCCTCTCACCAGATAGAATTTCCCAATCATAAGGATAATACATCCTAGAATATATTCAAGCAAATGGCCTTCCCCTTGTCAATCCAAGGCCTTCACAACAACATTATTGAGAAAAAAGGTGAAACTAATACAGTAAAATCTTCTTTAAAGTGTACAAATCTCTAAAAATAATCTTAATCATGGATTTCCATAAAATATTATATGAAGAAACATAAATAGGAAATAAAATAAAATTTAACAAACTATAATTACACGTGATTTGCATTGATAAATCCTTTCAAAAAAGAAAATATATCAAAGAAAGAGTATAAGTATGTGTAGTCACATAAATCTGTCCACTTAATTAAATGAATACTTAGTATTTATTTGATTATTTAACCATCAATTAATAATTAATTAAATTAATATTTAATTAATTCATCTTAACCCTCTTCTCCTATTAATTAAATAAATTATTCAATTTATTTGATTTAATTCACTTAACCAAATTCAGATCATTAATTAAATAAATAAATCATATTTATTTAATTAAATACTCTCTCACATTTAAATAAATTAATATTTATTTAAATCCCCCAAAATCCCACCTCTCACATTTAAATAAATAAATCATTTATTTAAATCACCTTTATCCTCCACCCACTTGTATTTTCCTACAAAAGCAAGTTGCACAATTATTTTAAATAAATAATTTATTTAAATCACCTTTATCCTCCACCCACTTGTATTTTCCTACAAAAGCAAGTTGCACAACTATTTTAAATAAATTATTTATTTAAAATCCTATCTATCCTCACCCACTTGAAACCTTTAATGGTTTCCCTTAAAGTATTCAAACTTGATGGCTTTAAAGTCTTCAAACTTGATGGCTTCCTTCTATAGTCTTCTTAAGACTTTAATGGTTTTCCTTAAAGTCTTCAAGCCTTTAATGGTTCCCCTCAAAGTCTTCAAGCATTTTAATGCTTTATCTTCCTTTTTCTCATTTAAATAAATTAATATTTATTTGAATATTTATCCAAATACAACTTGCACACATTTATTGAAATAAATGAATTTTTATTTTAATAAAATCCTATTTTCCCTCACCCACCAAATCCACTTGCAAAATCTAATCCCCTTCTAGATTCTTCTAACCCCTTCCTAATTAACTTAATCCATCCCCTAATTATTGTCACATTCCTAAGCAAAATGGAGTCACTTCTCAAAGCCTAAAAGTCTTTGATAACCATTAAAGGCTTTCAACCTTCAACCACTAAATGTCTCAAAGTCTTGGATAACCTTTGAAAGCTTCCAACCTTCAACCACTAAATGGCTCAAAGTCTTTGATAACCATTGAAGGCTTTCAACCTTCAACCACTTAATCCCCAAAGTCTCCAATAACCATTAATGGTTACCTCAAACCCTCCCACATGGTTAAAACATTTGTTTTGACTCAACCTCTACCCAACCCAAGGGTCTCATCAAGCCTTTAATGCTTTGACCATGATTATCTCTTAATCATTTGCACAAAGGTTTATCCTTGCATTAACTCCTAATCCAGTGGGTAATCCTAATTTAGGCTTGACCCTTACCTTCTAGATAACCATGAGGTCTCCTCAGGCATTTAATGCCTCCAACCTCTTCTCTCAACCCAATCGTATGTTGACACTTGTCACCATTTCATTGGTGCAAATTGTGCACATGGATCCCCAACTTTCAAGCTTGACCCTTGATTAAACCTTTCAATCCTGGCCATCCATTGCTCCATTTTTCCTATAAATAGAGCCCATTCCTTCATAATCCAGATCCTGAAAACTTGTATGCATTTAGGCTATAGACATTTTTAGAGAGCATTTAGCATAAGCAATCTAACATCTTATCATTTTTAGTTAAAATATATCATTTTAGCATCAATAGCATAGTATTTAGCTTTTCATTTCATATTTGAAGCTTAATATTAAATCTCAATCCTCCATAAGCATCCATAGTGCAAAAAGCTGCTGAGAGCTACACTATTTTGGAACTTGGAGAGGAGAGGAACAAGGGAGAAGGAACTAAGAGTATGTTAGGAGGTATTTGGAGATGCCTCATCATGTTTTCTTTGATAGTTAAATATGCTTGCATGCTTGTAGTCTCTCTTTTGGTATGCCTTTTTAGATTAGTTTTTGATTGACTAACACTAATGTTTTGTGTGTTTTTGTGTTATTTGATCATAGACTAATCTTGTGCCATTTAGGAGGGCATCATTTGGTGAACCCAACGTGAATCCAAACACCAAAAAGATCAACTTTTTTTTTAACCAATATCATGTTTGAATGTTGAAAATGTCACACAGGTTGCGTTTTTGACACTGTTTTGGCGTGTTTGACATTATTTTGGCGCTATTCACCCCATTTCAGTGCTTTTGCCTTCTCTTGTCTTTCCCTTTCTTTTAGTGCATTTGTGTTAAATAGTGCCTCTATTCAAACGCAGACTAGCGCTATTGTAACAAAACGTTGTACAAATCACCTTGTAACCAAAATTAGGCTTGTAGAAGCCCACCAAATAGGCGGATTTTACTAACTATTTTTCTCTTTTGTGCAGATTTAAATTAGATTAAAAAGTAGATTTATATTTTTTACTAACTTGTTTTTGAAGTTGGTTTTAAAAATGAATTCACTTTTTATTTTGGTTTAAAATTAACTTCACATTTCAAATTTGGGCTTTTAAAAAAGAATCACACATTTGTTTGGGGCTCTTAAAAAGAATTTCATTGTTCCAAGGTAAAAAGAACCACAAACTTATACAAAAACAACTTTATTTTTTTGCAAGTTAGGAAACAAACTTCGTTTTGGTGCTTAAAATCAACAAGGCAAATTTTATTTCTTGCATCAAGATAAAACTCACAATCCACACTTCCATTTTTGGTGCAAATAAAATTCACAATCAACTTGTCTCATTTTTAAAGCAATTTTACTTCATGCAAACGTGTTTTTCATTAAGTTGACCAGGATTTTCAAATTCTAGTTTACTCAAACAATTGCCTTTGAAAATTAAAAAGAACACCATGATTGTTGGAGCAAC
Source organism: Cryptomeria japonica (assembly GCF_030272615.1). Classification (NCBI taxonomy): domain Eukaryota; kingdom Viridiplantae; phylum Streptophyta; class Pinopsida; order Cupressales; family Cupressaceae; genus Cryptomeria; species Cryptomeria japonica. The sequence continues at coordinate 10,112,769 of NC_081412.1, read as the reverse complement.
ATCTCCAAATAGTTAGATCACATTGCAATGATAGATTAAAAAGAACAAGTGTTTTTCGTGCTTGGCACACTTGTGCAAAGAGTTGGTCGAGTGGTCCTACTTCTAACACACACTATCCTCTCCCTTGGCTTTCGTGGTCCTAGGTGCAAGAGAAAAGTGTTAGTAACACTCACATTTTATCTTTTTAAGAGAGGCCTGCCAAGGGATCGATACTCTTGGGAACGACCTCGAGCGGTAAATCCTTCGAGCCGCTATAGAAATCAGGTGAGAGCGAAAGCTGTAGCCTTGGGTATAGCTGTTCCTACAGTGTAACTGGCCGAAAGGACAAATGGGCCCCACCACCAGTTACAAGGCTCTTAAGTGAGTCACTGCAGAATGAACTTATGTCCAAAAACATCGAACATGACTAAACAATTTTAAGTAGTAGCCCACCTGTTCTATTGATTGAGGATATTTGAGATATAATTTAGTGCAAGAGCATAGATGGTTTTGCTCCCAAGATACTCACCATACATATTTCCTTGAGTAGAAACATAGCTTTTTGAAAAGTCACTTGTGGCTTGATAAAAGTGGTGACTCCCCCATCATAGGGATCATCTATTTGTTATGCTCGTGCAAGACTTAGTATATCACATCCTTACCTGCCACGGTGGGATTCATAAGGTATGTAGTACCAAAGTCGAAGAAATATCAAGATGTGGGCTAAATTTATCACAACTGGCCATTTGACCTTAGGGATAAAAAGTGTTTGAAGTGTGTTCGTTTTACAGACCTAGTGCAAATTGAGCCGACTTCAGGCTTTGGAAATACACCTTAAAATAAATCTAAAGGAAGGGTCAAAAACAAGTCCAAGGATTGGGTTGATCGAGACCCATACTCATTTGTGCCTTTGAGGCTACAATTTTGTGTTTGGGTGCTTGCTTTGTTTTCTTTTCAAAGAAAAATCAGAAAATCAATCCCAAAAACAAAGTATTCATCCAACATCTGTCAACACAACCAAAAATACCAAAAACAAAGTGCAAACAACACAGAGTCACAACTTTTATGACCATTCTTCACATCTTGCGAAAAAAGAAGTGTCATCAGAATATCAACTTGAAAAGGAGACCATTGAGCTCAAAGGCTTTGATCAAAAGGAGGAAATTCTTCTATATCAATCGACAAATCTTTGTCTCCCATAGAGTCTTTTTATATCGCATGCGTCTATACCTTCAAAGTAAAACAAACGAGTTTGATTCAAAATCATTGAACCGCAGAGCTTTTATGCAATATAGAGCTCTGAGTTATCACAAAAATCAAGGAGGAAAGATTAATCCCCACTTTTTCTCCAACATCTGCATCACCTACAACACAGCTCGAGAAATACCTACAACACCTAAAAGGGAAGAGGTAGAGTTTGTCCCATTTATAACCCAAAGTTTTTATTGAAGTTGAAAAACAAAAACATCCATCATCTCACTCATACATCATCACTTCATCATCAATCCATCCCAACTCTCAAAACATTAAGAGGTTCTTGTCCCAAGTTCTCTTTTAGATATTGCTTGAAATCAAACACATCACATCACTTTTTAGATTGTTTCTACATCTAGGATAAGCTCATCCTAAGAGACACATCTACGCAGGTTAAAACTAGTTCATGAGTGAATCTTCTCATTGCTAGGTAGTCAAAATCTGTAACACATCTCAGATTTCTCTACACCTTATCACATCCAAACTTATCAAACAAACAAGCAATTCAAAGAAGGAATTTCAGTTACATCTACCTTAAAGTGCTAGAGATCCCCATACAACACAATCACCAACCATCAATCTTTCATTTCATCACCAACTCATCATCATCTTCAAACACAAACTTGCAAACAAAATGGCTCAAACCTGATCACAGTCGAGACAACGAGAAATAGAAAGAGAAGAAGAAGAAGAGGAAAATCTCAATAAATTTCAAGAAGCACTTGGAGGAAATGCAGATGACGAAAACCCAAGTACTCCCACTCCTACAACAATAGAAAGGGCTCAGCATAACCCTCTCTTTAACAGACTTTTTGACGAAATACTCAGGAGCAATGCGGATGCTCACTTCTTAAGACTTGCTCAAGAAGGAGCCAAACTCCCCTCAGACTTTGATCTTGCCCAATTAAGACAAGCATCAGAAAGACAAAGTCGCCATGAGGAGGAAGGGCGTAGAGATCCCATCAGATATAACATCCCTCGAGGTAACCCACCACCTCCTCCTCCAAATGAAATGGAGATGTTGCGGCAACAAGTCGAGAATCTCGCCCAACAACTTCATAGTGGTGTCAAGATTAACCAATTCTCACTCAATGACATCTGTCCCTATCCTTTTGATAGGAATCTTTATATGCCACCCTTTCCACGCGGGTTCGAAACACCCAAATTTGAAAAATATAGAGGAAAGGGGGATCCCCGTGATCATGTCCGAGAATTTCATTCCGCTTGTCTTGAAGTGGCATATGAAGACACCTACCTAATGCGCCTTTTTCCCCAAAGCTTGGGAGGAACAACCACATCATGGTTTTCCCGACTACCAGGTGGCATTAGAACATTTGAGGAACTCATCCAGAAGTTCCTATCTCATTACTCTTATAACATTGAACGCGACATCACCATGGCTAATCTATGCAATACCAAACAAAAACCAGGTGAACTATTCTCAGTATTCCTGCAACGATGGCGCCAAATGTCTAGCAGACGTTCTCTTCAGTTACCTGAATGAGAACTAGTGGAAATTTTCATTTCCAACTTAAACGAAGAAATGGAATTTCACTTGGATGTCAAAGACACAGACTCTTTTAACGATATGATCACCAAGGGTTTAAAATGTGAAAGGGCACTCATCAAGAAAGGACTCATCAAAATCTTTAATGAACCAAAAGATGGTCCTCGCCCGTGCTTCAATAGTGATAAACCAAACTTCTGGAACAAGAATAAGAATATCGTCAACGATGGGGTTGTGGATGCTCGAACTATCCAAAATGCACAACCTGTGGTTCGGTTTGCAGGACAAAATCCTCCACCTCAGAATAACACATATGTTCCTTTCAATCAAGGTCGCATCACGTCTCATGATGAACCAAGACCTCGTCAGCAAAAACAAAAACGAACATACACTCCCTTAGGGGAACCCATTGAAACAGTGTTGCGACAACTCCTCTCTCAAAATTTGGTCACTCTACCTAAGCTATCAAACTATGAGCCTCAAGTCAAACCAGCATGGTGGAGAGATACTAAACACTGTGAATTCCATCAAGGAAGAGGACACAAGACAAGTAATTGTCACCGATTGAAAGATCTCATTCAGGATCTTATTGATCAAGGAGAAATTGAAATTGAAGGACATGACCCAAAAACAACCAATAATGATCATCTGATGTTCAAAAATCCACTTCCATCACAAGATCAAAGGGATGCTTCCACTTCCAGACGAGGCACTGATACCACTGATTATACGCAGGCTGCGTATAACTACACTGTAAATCACCTGTATGATGCCAGTGAACAAATTGCAACTATCACCTTCAAAAATCCCACCTCAAATTGCAATGTTGTTACACATCGTGGCAAGGACACCATAAAGGCAGCTCCACAAGGCACCACCTCCATCCCAAAGCAATACAATCTTGTGGAACAATTAGACAAAACCCCTGCACTTATATCCATTTTGGAGCTTTTGCGTCTGTCACCCTCTCATAAAACAATCTTGGATCAAGCACTCCAAGAGGCGTCAGTCCCTGCAAACCTGAACACGGACCAATTTCAAGCCATGGCTGGAAATCTAAAGTCATCACCTTGTCTCACTTTTTCCGAAAGTGACAACTCTTCTTTCCAACAACCTCATAATGCTTCGCTACACATTGAAGGCTTTATCAACCAACACAGGATCAAGCGAGTCTTGATCGATAATGGAGCAGGCCTAAACATTTGCACACTATAGTTGGTCACAGCATTGGGATATGCAATAGAATCAGTGGATCCTCGCAAGAAGATCACCATCAAGGCCTATGATGATGCAGAGCGTTCATCCAAAGGAGTTGTGGTACTACCAATCCGAGTCGGTCCTGTGGTAAAGCACATAATTTGTCAGGTTCTGGACCTTCCTCTGCCATATAATCTATTATTAGGGAGACCTTGGATACATGCCATGCAAGTTGTTCCATCTACCTACCATCAATGTATCAAGTTCCCACATAATGGTGTAGAGATCACAATCTTGGGCGATGCAAATCCCTTTGCATTTTGCCATAATATCAGCCATCAACCAGAGATTACCGTTCCTAATAATAGAGAAGTCATTTCCTCCACATCATATATAAATCCCGCCTCTCTTGCCAGTTCAAACACCACTATACCGAAGCAAGAAAAGCTTAAGATGAAGATCGCAGAGGAAGGTCCTGGGGAATACAACTTGAGTCAACTCTTTTGTGTGGGACAAATGCCCACTTCTCCTAGAACTCATGGTAAACCACAGCAGTTACTCCAGCAACCACTAAACATACCAGCATGTGCTTTGACACCTTTCGTTCTTGGAAAGAGTCAAGAGGAAGAAACACAAGATGAGGACCTGGCGGAATGGATCTATAAAGATCCCATCACCACTGACATACCGCGAGTTACACTTCCTACGGATCAGTATGGCAAAGGCCTTCTCATTATGCAAAGAATGGGATATGATGGTCAAAGTGCTTTGGGATACTGCAAACAAGGACGACACGAACCTCTGCTACTAGAATTCAAGCCCAAAGGTAATACAGGCCTTGGCTTTGAAAAAGAGATCCTTCCTAAACTCAGATTCAAAGGAAAACCCAACAAACCATTTTTCCCACCTACTGCAAAGAGGACACCTTTCATAATCAAAGCACCATCAAGCACTATCCCCACTGCCCCATCGAGGCTCACAACTCCACCATCTACAATACCAATCATCCCACCAATCAAACCAGTAATCCCATTCGCAACAGCCATTACATCCATAGTACCATTAGCAGCAACAACTGTATCAGAATCCGCAGTAGCATCTATGGTACCAGCAGTTCCTATAGAAGCCACTGAGTCAACACTGCCGATACTTCCTGTGCCAGATTCTTTTATCCCCATCAAACTTCCTGTAGCACCGATCACTACAAAGGTACATCAACCAATCACACCTGTCGTGTTTAATTCTAAAGACATCCCCGTATGGTATAGCAATCGGATGCTGGAAAGTGATTCAGAGACCGACTCACATGAGTGGGAATTTGATTCTGTACAGCTTAATACTTCAGATGAGGAAGACACATCACCACCTCCACCACGCAAAGACATCCCTGTTTATGGAGAAGCACAGATAAAGACCACTTGGGTTCCTGAGCTGGAAACATCTTCCACAAACCCTACGTCTCATCCTACGCCTGATTCTGACAGGGAAAGTACCATCAACGACCTTCACCACAATGTCTTAACCCTCACTGATACCTCTAACGAACTTAATCTAGTCGATGAAGTAATGCCCATTGTCCACCCTGAACTCATCAAATGGAACCAACCAAATCCCCCATGTCTTGATTTCTTCCAAAACGATGAGGCTATCATTGACTTTTTGGAATTAAGGGATAACCTACCAAGCGGGGATCACAAAGCTGGATTCGCCATTGAACTTAATAGCGCAGCATACTTCGGGGCGGATGCCAAACCTTTCAGCTGCAAAAATATAACAATAAAACATGGATCTTTCAGTGAAAACCACACTGTGGCACTGTTTGATCCGACAAAAGTAAAAAGAAAGAGCGTATCCAACGGTGAAAACCTCTCTGAGGTGCCTGAGGATGAAGGGTTTGACATTCTCCCTGCTAGTACACAACAGGAACGATCCATGATTCTTATCGAGGAAACCAATGAATACAATGTGGGGACTCCTGAAAATCCTCATATCATACATCTAGCATCTCTTCTCACTCCAGAGGAACAGCCTAAATTTATAGAGTTCTTCCAAAAGCATCAGATCAACTTCGCATGGTCATATGCGGACATGCCTGGGCTTGATTCTGATTTAGTCATGCATCACCTCACCGTAGCAGAAGGAGCCAAACCTGTCAAGCAGAAGCTTCGTAAGATGCATCCCCAGATTGCAGTGCTAGTCAAAACAGAACTCAAGAAACTCCTGGATGTTGGTTTCATTAGACCAATTGATTATGCAGAATGGATCTCCAATATTGTGCCTGTCGGCAAACCAAAAGGGGGCATCCGCATTTGTACTGACTTCAGAGATCTAAATAAGGCCTGTCCTAAGGATGATTTCCCCCTACCAAATATTGACATCATAGTGGATCTAACAGCAGGACATGCCATTCTTTCACTCATGGATGGCTTTTCAGGATACAATCAAATAAAGATCTCACCAGAGGACCAACATAAGACAGCCTTCACATGTCCATGGGGCACATATTGCTGGAATGTAATGCCTTTCGGTCTAAAGAATGCAGGAGCAACCTATCAAAGAGCAATGACCACCATCTTCCATGACATGATGCATACCATGATGGAAGATTATGTTGATGACTTACTAGCAAAATCACTCACTAGAGAAGGGCATCTCCACATCTTAGATAAAATCTTTGATAGACTGGAACAATACCATGTTCGACTCAACCCAAAGAAATGTGTCTTTGGAGTAACCTCCGGGAAGCTTCTAGGATACATTGTCTCAAGCAAAGGTATTGAGGTCGACCCAACAAAGGTAAAAGCAATCATGGACATGCCACCTCTAAAGAATATCAGTCAGCTAAGGACACTACAAGGATGGCTTCAATCCATCCGAAGATTCATTGCACAATTGGCTGATAAGTGTCACCCATTTACACATCTACTACACAAGAACATCCGCTTTCGGTGGGATGCTCGATGCCAGCAAGCATTTCAGACACTTAAAGACTATCTCATGAATCCACCATTGCTGATGCCACCAGATCCAAGTAGACCATTGTTACTCTATATCTCGGCAACAAGTACAACATTGGGTGTACTACTGGCACAACATAATGCAGAAGGCAAAGAATGTGCTATATACTACATCTCTCGCACACTGGTTGGCTATGAACTCAATTACACACCTATTGAGCGAGCTTGCCTAGCAGTAATCTTAGCAGCCACTAAACTGAGGCACTATCTGTTAACACACAAGGTACAACTCATTGCAAAGATTGATCCACTCAAGTATTTACTTAACAAAGTAGCATTGACAGGCCGCTTGGCCAAATGGGTGATGATTCTAAGTGAATTTGACATTGAGTACGTGGACCGTAAAGCTATCAAAGGTCAAGTTATTGCAGATCAGTTGGCCGATGCGCCACTCACAGGTGATCATCCTCTTATTTCCAATTTTCCAGATGAAGAGATATTCATGATCACAACAACACAACCATGGAAACTATATTTTGATGGGTCATACACTAGGCACGGCTCGGGGGCAGGCATTCTGTTTATCACACCTCAAGGTGATAGCATCCCGAAGTCTTACAGGCTCACATTTCCATGCACAAACAACATAGCAGAGTATGAGGCCTTGATCACAGGACTTAGGTTAGCCGTACAGTGGAAATTACAAGAACTACAAGTATATGGCGACTCCCAACTAGTCATTCGACAAGCAACAGATGAATATCAAACCAAGGATGATAAACTCATGCCATATAAGCAAATGGTGGACACTCTAAAGACATCATTTACTACTATCACTTTTGAGCAGATACCAAGAGATCAGAATCGAGCTGCTGACGCTATGGCTACCATCGCATCTCTCCTAGATCTTCCACAAAATTCAACACGCTACGAGTTCTTGGTAGAACAGCTTTGGATCCCTGCTTATGATATCCCTGAATCTGAAACGATATGTCGCCTTGTTGGTTCTGAATCCCCATGGTACGGTAAGTTCTACACCTATCTTCGTGATCATACCCTTCCTCCCAACCAATCGAATAACCAACGAAAAACCTTCATTCGTCAAACTGCTCGATATACCATTATTGCCGAAACCCTATACTGACGCAGTCTTGATGGTACTCTCCTTCGATGTCTGGAACAAGGTGAGATAACAAAAGCTTTGGAAGAGGTACATGAAGGAATTTGCGGGACTCATTCAAGTTGTCCATCACTAGCCAAAAAAATCATGCGAGCTAGATACTATTGGCCATCTATGGAAAAGGATTCCTACTACTTTGTCAGAAAATGCAAGAAATGTCAAGTTCACGGTGACCTGATACATGCACCAGCCCAGGAACTGCAACCAATCACAACACCATGGCCTTTTTGTCAATGGGGCCTCGACCTTGTGGGTAAGATTCATCCATCTTCATCCAATGGCCATAAATTCATTATTACCGCCATCGAATATTTCACAAAGTGGATCGAAGTTGTTCCACTTACCCAAGTCACTGACAAGCAGATCGCCTCATTCATCCTCAACTACATCATCTGCCGGTATGGTGTACCCATGTCCATCGTCACAGATAACGGTCTTCCTTTCAAAAATCAGGATGTCCGTGAACTTTGTGAGAAATTTCATATCCAACACCGCTTTTCCACTCCCTATTACCCACAAGGCAATGGTCAGGCCGAAGCATCCAATAAAAACATATTAAGGATCCTCAAGAAAACAGTCAATGATGCCGGTCGTGATTGGCATGTTCAACTGAATCCAGTGCTATGGGCATATCGAACTAGCATTCGAACCCCTACAGGTGCAACTCCTTATTCATTGGTCTATGGTGCAGAAGCTATCTTGCCTATTGAGGTCGAGATACCATCATTACGGGTTTCTTTGCATAATCTCATTGATGATGAATCTTATAGAGTCTCATGTCTTCAGGACTTAGAGTTACTTGATGAGAAACGACAAGCTGCATACAATCACCTCAAAGCCTATCAGCAGCGCATGAGTAGAAGCTACAATCACCAAGTTAGACCTCGTACATTTGAGGTAGGTGATCTTGTTCTTCGAGAGAATCCTCGCAACCAACCAAACAGAGAACATAAAGGCAAGTTTGAATCAAACTGGATGGGCCCATATGTTGTCACTGCTGTATTTGGGTCCGGGGCATATCAGTTGGCTACATCATAAGGAGAACCGCTTGCAGATCCAATTAACAACATGCACCTCAAACGGTTTTATACCTAAGCTGTACAGAGCATCAGGCTCCCCTGCATACTAGAAAATACCAAAAACATTCAGAAAAATGTCCTAAAGAAAATACAAAAACATTCAAAGGAAAATCATGCATCCAAACGGTGAACAACCACTCCGGTGGCACCTTGGGTAAGTACGGTGGTGAAAACCTGGCAAACAGGCGCCACTCGTAAAGGCTATGGCTCCATTGTCTTTCAAACTTGTTGCGATCACATCTACTTCATACATACATCCATCCATCCAAAAAACCATGGCTTGTTATTTCTCTGCAATTATGATAAATACTTCATGCATCTTGCGTCCCGCTTCTTCATAAGTCATGTCTAAAACTGGGGGCAATGCCTTTAAACTATTGATGGAAGTGGATTCTACATTGTCTTATGATTCATTCAGTTCTTCATTCAAGCAATCATCAAAATACCAAAAACATTGGAAAATATCTCAACAAAATCCAAAAACATTCAAAAATGTCTCAACAAAATCCAAAAACATTCAAAAATGTCTCAACAAAATACCAAAAACATTCAAAAATGTCTCACAAAATACCAAAAACATTCAAAAACAATACAAAATCCAAAAACATCAGAAAACATCAAGAATCACACAAAAACATGGCAACACCTTGTACATACTCATCCATGCAGATACCAAAACAAACATTGCGACAAACTACTCACACAATGACCATTTACCAATCAACCACACAATCCACATCAACAATCCAAAACTGTCTTTAAAACAAGGATGCATCCTTCCTTACCAAAACAAAGACAAGATGACGTTTTCTTTGACAAGAAAATTCTGTTAGGCTGTCAAATACTTGGTTGATTTGTGAGTACAATCGTTTGTTTATCTGTATCGGGATCTTTTCAGCATTGTTTTGTTTTGTTTGTGCATTATTTTCGATGAAGTTCTGGGGCATGTACTAATGGTGTCTACGTGGGAAGTTCACTAGGCTACGTGATCTTATGCCAAATGCAATCATAGATCACTACGGCTTGCTGACTACAACGTATACCTCGACCATATGAGCATGAACCATTACCAAGGATCCTTATTCTTTATTCTTTATGTATATATTGTTTGTTTGTAGGTGCAATGCTCTTCCTTTGGTTCCTCCTACCTCATCCAAACTGGATAAAGGTTTTTTATCTCTTAGTACGGTATGAACTTGTCTCAGGATATGATCAGCCTAAGATCAAGGAGGACGATCCAAGTCATGCATGAATAGAGATAATCCTTGTCTGTTCCGCAAGCAATACTCTGGTCAACTTGATCCCTTATATCAAGTCGTTTGTATTAACTTGCTATATAAAATCCATGTAAGGAATACTCAGGTCATCTTGAATCATTATGTCAAGATGCTTGTATTTTCTTACAACATTTTAAAGCTCAATGATGAAAAATAAAGCACCATGGATCGTCATTCCATCTCATCTGTATGTATTGCATTTCATTGCATTCCATCCATCCATACATTCATAAATAGCTGCATATCATGCATACATAGTAATGACAATGGATACTCTATTTTCCTCTTCTTCCATAGGAATGTAATAGGTCCTCCATTTCTTCTATTTAACATTGAATCCCCCCCCACCCTCCCCATCTCAATAATCACCATCACATACCCTACATCGTGTCCCAATCAACCTAATCAAGCCACGTTCATCACCATCCATCTCTAAATAGGAGGGATTGTGTTTCCTATCCTAAGTCATCCAATAAGTCAAGCCAGTTACTCTGTCTACACAAATACATCGACTCACACACACCTAGACTATCAATAGATACTCTAATTAAGTATCTTCGGGTCTTAACAGGTAGTCGATTTTGGCAAATCCTAGACTACATCAGACATTTATCACAATGACCTAGTCTCAACGGGGCTGCCATGATTCCCCACAACCATCCATCACACGCACACACTATCAATTGATCAACCAATCAAACACAATCTAACAGACAATTACATCAATTGTCTACGTCTCAACGAGTATTTTTCTTCATATACCTTGACTTCATCGAGTAATTACATCAATTGTCTAAGTCACATCAGGTCACTTTGATTCACTTACTCAGACTTTATCATGTCCAAGAGACCAACTGACATTAACTGTCACGCTTTGACTTGATCGGGGCAATTAAACCGATTGCACCAGATTGTCCAACCAATTTTGATCAATTGTATAGCATCAATCCAAACCCCACACTACATTTGCTATGTATCTCTTGCATGACCTCAGGGTACCCACTGGCTTGTTGTTTCTTCATATTCACTCCATTTTCTCCCATTCTTTCATCATTAGTTCTAATTTCTTCTATTCTACCTCCCCTCCACTTTTCATTCTTTTTCGAGAGATCGCCCGATTTTTCAAAAAAAATTCGGCCCATCTCTCGAGGGGGCGTACCACCCATTAAATTTACATTTTATGGGGAATTTCTTCACACCTATTTTTCTTTCTTTGAAACGACGCGATAAACTGCACCGTCTCAAAGAGGGGCAAATGTAGTCACATAAATCTGTCCACTTAATTAAATGAATACTTAGTATTTATTTGATTATTTAACCATCAATTAATAATTAATTAAATTAATATTTAATTAATTCATCTTAACCCTCTTCTCCTATTAATTAAATAAATTATTCAATTTATTTGATTTAATTCACTTAACCAAATTCAGATCATTAATTAAATAAATAAATCATATTTATTTAATTAAATACTCTCTCACATTTAAATAAATTATTATTTATTTAAATCCCCCAAAATCCCACCTCTCACATTTAAATAAATAAATCATTTATTTAAATCACCTTTATCCTCCACCCACTTGTATTTTCCTACAAAAGCAAGTTGCACAATTATTTTAAATAAATAATTTATTTAAATCACCTTTATCCTCCACCCACTTGTATTTTCCTACAAAAGCAAGTTGCACAACTATTTTAAATAAATTAGTTATTTAAAATCCTATTTATCCTCACCCACTTGAAACCTTTAATGGTTTCCCTTAAAGTATTCAAACTTGATGGCTTTAAAGTCTTCAAACTTGATGGCTTCCTTCTATAGTCTTCTTAAGACTTTAATGGTTTTCCTTAAAGTCTTCAAGCCTTTAATGGTTCCCCTCAAAGTCTTCAAGCATTTTAATGCTTTATCTTCCTTTTTCTCATTTAAATAAATTAATATTTATTTGAATATTTATCCAAATACAACTTGCACACATTTATTGAAATAAATGAATTTTTATTTTAATAAAATCCTATTTTCCCTCACCCACCAAATCCACTTGCAAAATCTAATCCCCTTCTAGATTCTTCTAACCCCTTCCTAATTAACTTAATCCATCCCCTAATTATTGTCACATTCCTAAGCAAAATGGAGTCACTTCTCAAAGCCTAAAAGTCTTTGATAACCATTAAAGGCTTTCAACCTTCAACCACTAAATGTCTCAAAGTCTTGGATAACCTTTGAAAGCTTCCAACCTTCAACCACTAAATGGCTCAAAGTCTTTGATAACCATTGAAGGCTTTCAACCTTCAACCACTTAATCCCCAAAGTCTCCAATAACCATTAATGGTTACCTCAAACCCTCCCACATGGTTAAAACATTTGTTTTGACTCAACCTCTACCCAACCCAAGGGTCTCATCAAGCCTTTAATGCTTTGACCATGATTATCTCTTAATCATTTGCACAAAGGTTTATCCTTGCATTAACTCCTAATCCAGTGGGTAATCCTAATTTAGGCTTGACACTTACCTTCTAGATAACCATGAGGTCTCCTCAGGCATTTAATGCCTCCAACCTCTTCTATCAACCCAATCTTATGTTGACACTTGTCACCATTTCATTGGTGCAAATTGTGCACATGGATCCCCAACTTTCAAGCTTGACCCTTGATTAAACCTTTCAATCCTGGCCATCCATTGCTCCATTTTTCCTATAAATAGAGCCCATTCCTTCATAATCCAGATCCTGAAAACTTGTATGCATTTAGGCTATAGACATTTTTAGAGAGCATTTAGCATAAGCAATCTAACATCTTATCATTTTTAGTTAAAATATATCATTTTAGCATCAATAGCATAGTATTTAGCTTTTCATTTCATATTTGAAGCTTAATATTAAATCTCAATCCTCCATAAGCATCCATAGTGCAAAAAGCTGCTGAGAGCTACACTATTTTGGAACTTGGAGAGGAGAGGAACAAGGGAGAAGGAACTAAGAGTATGTTAGGAGGTATTTGGAGATGCCTCATCATGTTTGCTTTGATAGTTAAATATGCTTGCATGCTTGTAGTCTCTCTTTTGGTATGCCTTTTTAGATTAGTTTTTGATTGACTAACACTAATGTTTTGTGTGTTTTTGTGTTATTTGATCATAGACTAATCTTGTGCCATTTAGGAGGGCATCAGTATGTATTAATTTTCAATTTACGTAATGTGATTTCAACACAATACACTCTACACTCTACATCACTTTAACAACACATTTGTACCTATAAACAATGATATCAAACTACTATCTCATACCTCCAATATATAGGTAAAGAGAGAAGCCAAAACCATGGTATCATGTAAATATTTTAATGTTTCCTCTCGCCAAATGAAATTCCCCAATTGTAAGAAACAAACTTCCCAAAATAGTTTCAAGGGGATGACCATCCTCTTGTGAGTCTAAGGCCTTCCCAATGACATTGTTGAGAAACAAGGTGAAACCACTATAGTAAAATATTCTTAAAAGTGTATACAAATTTAAAATTAATTTCTTAATCTTGGATTACGATAAAATATTATGTGAAGAAAAATAAATGAGTAATAAAATGAAAACTAATATTCAATATACATAATCAAATTTCAACACATTGCACTATACACTGACAACATTTCAACAAAACTAATGTACCTATAAATAATGATATCAAACCATTATCCCATACCTCTGATATATAGCCAAAGAAAGAATTCAAAACCATGGAATCAGTAAAAAACCCACACCCACATTGGAAAATAGAAAATTCAATTAATGACTTCACATGGATGTCGCATGGGTTGAATCAACGAATTCCTAAATAGAAAATGTAGCCACAAAGGCATCTTTGATCCTTAAATCTCTAGTAGCTCACATCCACAAGTTTAGCATTCCATTTTGGAGTCCACTAACTCATGTGGATCCCATCCATTATAACAATATTCTCCACTTCTTCATTGAGTTCCTAGGAATGGAAATGTGTCTTAAAAAAGTCCAATGTCAAATGTAATTACCTTTATGATGCTCCATCCCTCCATGAGTGCATATGACAACTAATATCAAGATTCCTAGAAGAATATTAATACAAAATATTTCTCCAATTACACCCTAGGCATCTAAGCACACCTTCCAAGACTGTTGGAGACACCTTTAAGTATACATAAGATTTTCAAGGTTAATGAAAGCTTAATCCTAACAAACATTTCAACTAAGAGAAACTAAGTGGATGATTTTTTCAATCATTTTCGCTTTTAAGAATATCATACCATCATAAGGTATCCTAGAAAAAGGCAATATTGGTTTCCCCATATCCCATTCTTTGCAACAAGGAAAAAGAGATCACATTATTGTAGCTCCATTTTCTATCATATCTTTGTTAACATTGTTGTCCTGAACTCAAACTCAAAAGAGAAACATCTACTTTTCTTGCAATTTTAGCCTCTAAATGCATTTATTTAATGTCAAAAAAGAAACTCAAAGCTTAGAAGCCCAAGTTAGAAGGGATAAAATCTAGTTTCAAATGATTTATTTGGGCTTCAAGTGGAGGAGTAATTTTATTCAAATATTGAAGCTCAATGGCTTCTCGAGAAGTGACCCAATGAGCAAGTTCCTAAGAAGATCAATAAAGGGGATTTATGCGAACATTTTCTCAAGGTCCTCAACCAAATCATAGGGGCCTACAAATTAAAATGCATGTATGTAACGGACAACATTCCCCTTATGCTCAAAGTTAGCAATTATGTGTACATTATCATCACTATCTAGATCAACCAATCCAATCATTTTTGTTCTCCATATTGGCAAAGTTAAGGTGACATGTTGGTATCTTTGAAGTTTGAAAGGGTCATTGAAGTTGACAAGGATAGTTTGGATCAAATATATTGAGTTGACCTACAACCCATCCATATTCAAGAAAAGAATTTTGATAAATATTGAATTGAATTTTGGAGGGGTAGTGGGTCCCTAGTTGTTTGGTATAAGGTGATCCTACAAATGTAGGAACATATCGATGAAGAGAAATTGATCCTCTAGCAATGATTAAATTAGTCTTGTGATATTTGTGGCTTTTGTGGATTATATTATCATAGTTGGTAGTAGAGATAAAATCTATTGGCATCAAATGTATAGATAGTTATACTAAGGGTGGGGATTTTGTTGGTAGTACCATGGTGGTTGTGAGAAATAAATGGCATTAGGAATTAGATTAGCATTTTGGATTCTTTGGTTGTTACTACCATTGGTGTTCATATTGCTATAGTTGTGAACATCATAATTATCATTTTTGTGATTGTCATTATTCTTCTATTGAATAGAGTATCTATTGAAGAAAACATGCACACACTTATATTGAGAGTGGGGGGATGGTGAATCAATATAAGAACAATATTTTTAAGTTATAACTTTAGCAATCATAAGTAATAATCAAAACATCCACACAACTAAGATCTAGTAAAATATGAACATAAAATGCACACACGATTTTATGTGGAAACCCTTATGGGAGAAAACCATGACACAATACTTTTTTTATACAAAAATTCTTAAAAAATTGTAGACGCCAACCCATAGGAGATGCCATTCCCCTCTACTAAGCACCAACTTAGCAATAGACTATGATATCTTTGAATGAGAGGCTCTGAAGCAGTCACCGATTAGGAGGGATCTCAAAGAGATCAATCCTGACCGGCCAACAAGAGTAAACACAATGGAAACACAAGGACATGATGGAGACAATGAAGAACAGATTGTTTTATTTCATGAAAACTGATTACAACCAAATGGTAACAACTGGCTTATAGAAACCGGCTCACAGGCATGCTAGACCATGCTTATAATACAAAATAGGTCACAACCGAGACCTCAAATCTCAAGATATATCTTCTACGCTTAGCCTAACTTATTGATTACATTTTAATGCTCTATTACAATTATTTATATGATCCAAGGGGATCCGGTCGGCCCAAAAAGGGATCAAACCCCGAAGAACAAGACCTAAGTGCAAAACCAACAAGGTTGGCCTCCACCAAACAAATTTCTCCAAAAAATCCAAAGGATGAAGTGTAGATCACAGGAAAAGGTCGGCCACGTGCCAAGGATAATTGGGATCAACGTGCAGGGATCCGCAAGCTACGGAAGAGATCTGGTAGGTCACCAATGCAAATAGGTCCAAGCAACCGGTAACAAAAAACTGTCAACTGGTAACAGGAAACTGTCATGGAAACCGGTAGCAATAACTTGCCAGAAAATGATCCAAATTCTCCAAGGTTTGGAAATAAGGAAGATGATCATGTCTTCAAGTAAAATCCAACTCCACAGGTTCCAGTGACCCAAATCTGAGACACACAGAAATAAATATTGAAATTGCAAGCAGAAAGCAAAAACAGAAAGGAAAATATTTTTGGTTGATGCAAGATTGCCATGAACCGGGGATGCTCCTGCATCAAACATCTGAGGTTGATGAAAAAGTGAGTCTCTCACTTTGTCGGGGTTAGAAGAAAACCAAGGCGGTCTACCTCTACCTGAGAAATCCAAGATGAATCTTCAATTGGTATGTCCTTCCACTTCACAAGATATTCCTTATACTGACTACTCTAGGTACTACGCCCAATCCTACTGTCCAAAATGTCTTCAATCTGATCTGCTTCCTTCTGGGGCAACTATTTCTCTAAGTCTATAATACTGTCCTCACTGAATTTTGGTTCATGATACTCATGAAGATCTGCAATGTTAAACATAGGTGAAATACTCAAACTATCTGATAACTCCACTTCATATGCATTCCCATAACTGAACTTTCTAAAAATCCTGCAAGGTCCAAACTTTCTCATCTGCAATTTGTTATAAGTTCTGACTGGGAATCTTTCTTTTCTCAGATATACCATCACTTCATCGCCAATTTCAAATTCCTCATCTCTCATCTTCTCATCTACCTTCTCCTTATACGTGTTGTTCATGTCCTCCAAATGTTGCTTAACTTGAATATTTAAGTCCTTAATTTGATCTGCAAATTCTTCTGCTTCTGAATTTCTCCGGTTTTCACAGCTAATATCTCTTAATTATGATATACCTCTAGGATGCACTCTGGTAACAATCTCAAAAGGTGTTCTTTCGGTACTCATGTTCACTGAATTATTGTAGGAAAACTTTGCTTGTGCAAGAATCAAATCCCAACTTCCGGTTTTATCTCCTACTAAATATTTCAACAAATTTCCCAAGCTCTGGTTAACTACTTATGTCTGTCCATCAATTTGTGGGTGAAAAGTAGAACTGAACTTTAAATCTATTTTCATCTTCTTCCAAAGTGTTGTCCAAAAATAGCCAACAAACTTAGTGTTTATGTTTGAAACTATGGTCTTAGGTAATCCATGCAATCTCACTACTTCCTTGAAAAATAGGTCTGGTGCATGTAATGCATCTGATGTCTTCTTACAAGGTATGAAATGAGCCATCTTCAAGAATCTATCTACTACCACAAATATAGAATCATTCCCTCTCGGTGTTTTAGGCAATCCAAGTATGAAATCCATGCTTATATCCTCCCAAGGTCTTACCAGTACTATTAAAGCTACATACAATCCCACATTCTGACTACTACCCTTTGCAACTTGACAAACTCTACAACTTTGCACATATTTTCTAACATCCTTATGAATATGGGGCCAAAAGTAATGCTCACTCACCAATGCTACTATTTTTTCAATACCAAAATGTTTGGCGAATCCTCCACTGTGTTTCTCCTTTATCAGATTCTCCCTCATAGAATTCTTAGGTATGCACAACTGAACTCCTCTAAATAACATCCCATCCTGAATGAAATAATCCAACCACTTGCTTCTATCTATTGTAACTGGTTCTCTACATGCTTTCCAAGGTTCTGCAAAATCTGGGTCATCATCATACAAGGTCTTCAATTCCTCAAATCCTAATACAGTCACTCTCATCTATGTTAGCAAATTCCTTCTCCTACTCAATGCATCAACAACTTTGTTAGACTTCCCACTTCTATGCTTCAATACAAAGGTGTAACTCTGCAAAAATTATACCCATCTCATATGTCTCTAATTCAACTTACTCTAACTGTTCAAATACTACAAGGCTTGATGATCTGTATACAAGACAAACTCCTTAGGCAATAGGGTAATGTCTCCACTTCTTCAAGGCTTGAACTATGGCATAAAACTCTTGATCATATACTAAATATCTCCTTCGGGCATCAGTCAATTTCTCACTGAAATAAGCTACTTCTCTCCCTTCCCGACTCAAGACTGCTCCTATTGTTGTTCCACTTGCATCACAATCCACTTGAAATACTTTATTGAAATTTGGTAAAGCCAACATAGGCTGCTTAGTCACTTTTTGTTTCAATAGCTCAAAAATTTTGTTTTCTCCGGTGGTCCACTTGAATTCCTTCTTATCCCCTCTCATTGTCTCAATCATAGGGTTACAAACTGAACTGAAATTTTTTATGAACTTCTGGTAAAAACTAGCCAAGCCATGAAATCATCTTACCTCTCCAATGCTTTCTGGTGTAAGCCACTCAACAATTGATTTTACTTTCTCATGGTCCATCTTCAAACCATCCTCAGATATCACAAATTCTAAATAGACTAACTCATATTTCATGAAAGTACACTTCTTAAGATTTATCAACTTTTCTTCTCTCAACCTCTGCAAAACTTGTCTCAAATGCAACAAATGCTCCTCTTTTGTCTTACTAAAAATCAGGATGTCATCCAAATACACAATAACAAACTTACCCAAGAATTTCTTCAATATCTCATTCATCAGCCTCATGAAAGTACTTGGTACATTAGTTAACCCAAGAGGTATCACCAACCATTCATACAATCCTTCATTTATCTTGAATATTGTCTTCCACTCATCTCCTTCTCTAATCCCGATCTAATGATATCCACTCTTCAAATCTATCTTTGTAAAGTATTTGGCTCCACTCAAACAGTCCATTATGTCATCCATCCTAGGCAAAGGAAACCAGTATTTCATTGTGATCTTGTTTATTGCTCTAGAATCAATACACATTCTCCATTATCCATTCTTCTTAGGTGCTAATATTGTTGGTATTGTACAAGGGCTCAGACTTTCTCTGATCAAACCTTTCTTCAACAACTCCTGCACTTGCCTATTTAGTTCTTCATTCTCTGTCGGTGTCATTCGGTGTGCAACTTTGTTAGGCAAACTAGCTCCAGGAACGAGGTCCATGCAATGACTGATACTTCTCATAGGTGGCAATCCATTAGGTACATTATCTAAAATGATGTCTTCATATTCTGTCAACAAATCTTTTATCTCTTCTGGTTGTTCTTCTTCATGCTCCAAATTCTCAGTCTTCTTAGGAATTAAGGCAAAACACACATTCTCATGTCTCAATCCATCCAGGAATTTCCTTCCATCCACCAAACAGATTCTAGCATTTGTACAAACTTCATTCTTCAAAGGTTCCTCCAAGGGCAACAAGGTTTGTTTCATCCCATCAGCCACAATGGTGTAAGTATTCTTCCTCCCATCATGTATTGTCTATCTATAAAACTGCCAAGGTCTACCCAACAAAAGATGACAAATATCCATAGGCACAATATCAGACAAGACTTCGTCATGATAATTCCCAATTTTCAATTTCACAAAACATTGTTCACTTACTAATAACTCATGTTCATCCTGAATCCATGCTATCTGATAAGGCTTGGGGTGTTTCAATCTTTCCAAATTCAACTTATTCACCATCTCTTCTTAAATAAGATTATCTGAACTACCACTATAAATAAAAACTTTACAGCACTTACCGGATACCTTATATTTGGTCTTGAACAAATTATTCCTCTGCAAGGGTTCTTCATCTCTCCCGGTATGACACAAAGCTCTCCTCATCATCAGCAGTTCTCCATCTTTTGGCTTATTATCTGATCCAGTGGGATTATATTTCACCACTGCTTCTCTTCTAGCATTCTTTGTCTTCTCACACTCTAAAGCACGATGTCCTTCTCCTCCACACTTAAAGCAAGATCCTCTAAATGTCCTCTTGTCTTGTCTTCCAAAATTCTCATTTCGGTATCCATCTAGTTCTCTCCTCTGATAGAAATTTCTATCATCTTTCTGGTATGAATTACCTTCTTTGTTCACTTCCTTGTCCTTGTTCTGATCTGTACAGGTACCTCTTTCCCCGGTATATCCTGTTCCTCCTTGAAATCTACCTTCGGAAAACCTTCCACCTCTGCCTCTTTGCCTCTGCTCATGTATTTTGTTTGGCTTTTCTTCAACCTTCAGGGCATACTAGTAAGCCTCTTCAACACTTTGTAATCTGATCAAAGTGAGTTCATCTTGTATAGACACCCGCATTCCATTCAAATATCTTGCAACTTGTTCAACTTCATCATCAACATGTCTCGATCTGATATTCAAATTGTAAAATGCTTCAGTGTACTCCCTCACACTAGATTCCTTATGTCTCAAATTATGCAACTTCTAGAACAGATTCACTTGATAATCAGCTAGCATAAATTTTCACTTCAACTTAGCAACCATTTGATCCCATGTCTTGATCTTCTCTTTACCTCTTCTCTGTCTATCAACCTGCAAATATTCCCACCAAAGAGTTGCATGACCTTTCAACCGGGTACGGGCATATTTCATTTTCCTTTCTTCTACAGTGTTTTCAAAATCAAAACATTTCTCCATCTCCAAGATCCAATCCATCAATTCATCTAAGTCCAACTTTCCATCATATTCCGGTGAGGTAAAATGAGGTTTAGTATTCGCCCTACTCAAAACCCTTAAAAACCTTTCCTCATCTGGATCAACCGTCGGTGGGTTTACTTGTTTTGCCAGGGATTCTTCTCCTTCATCTTCACTTTCATCTTCAATATGTCAGCCTCTTCTTTGGGTTGTCTCCATAGCTTCCAACTGGGTTGTTATTCCTTGCAACATTTCCATCACAACAGGGTTTGCATTCCCACGCACTCCACCATTCCTAGTTCCTCTTTGCACCATCTTTACGCCAGCCCTCTGCAGCTACAGATCAGATTCAGAGTCTGCCACCCTACAACAAAATTCTTAGGACAACGCAATCTATGAAATGAAAACTCGCTCTGATACCACTTGAAGCAGTCACCGGTTAGGAGGGATCTCAAAGAGATTAATCTGGACCGGTCAGCAAGAGTAAACACACCGGAAACACAAGGACATGATGGAGGCAATGTAGAACAGATTGTTTTATTTCATGAAAACTGATTACAACCTACTAGTAACAACCGGGTTATAGAAATCGGTTCACAGGCCTGCTAAAACATTCTCAAAGTATAAAATAGGTCACAACCGGGACCTCAAATCTCAAGATCTATCTTCTACACTTAGCCTAACTTCTGGATTACATTCTAATGCTCAATTACAGTGATTTATGTGATCCAAGGGGAGCCGATCGGCCCAAAAAGGGATCAAACCCCGAAGAACAAGACCTAAGTGCAAAACCAACAAGGTCGGCCTCCGCCAAAGAAATTCCTCCGAAAAATCCAAAGGATGAAGTGTAGTGTTAATGTTTGTAGCTTCAATCGAATGATCATTTAGAATACATATAATATATGTTGATTAATAATAATATATTATTATGCTATATTATTATATTATTATTAATCATATAAAATTTAATATTCAGTATTAATCTATTATATTATTCTAAATTAATAATTGATTGACGAAACATTATAATATTGATTAAATTATTATAATTAAAGGAAAGACATGTCCGTTCAAGGGCATGCCTCTCCAAAGGAATGTATATAGTATAATGTTATTCAATTTGAGAACACATAGAATTCCAAGAATGCAAGTATCAAATTGAATCAGATATATACATTAAAATACATCCAATAAAACCTAGGAAAATCAACATGGTATCAAAGCTCAGGCCTGTGAAGTTTAATTTGGAGGTTGGAGAGGGTTGGAGAATTCAGTTTTTTTAGAATTTTCAGTCTGAAATATGCCATTGTACGACCCTTGGTTGGTCTCAAAATGAGGACTATAATATATGGATGGAAAGATCTGTGTTTATAGTTTTCAAATATGTTTATCTCATCAAATTTGATTTAGTTTTGTGCAAGATATGATGACTTTGGTGCAGGTCACTTGAAACCCTACCTAGGGTTAGTAGTTTTGGGAAAAATTTCATAACTTTTGTTTTAACTATTGGATCTCGCTATAACTTGGAGTAAATGTTTGTAATTATCTTTTCTAACATCTCACTGAAGAGATTGGATAAATTTTCTAAATTGAAAAAGTTATTAACGATTGTGTGCAGCAGATCATAATGAAAGTGTTGATCAAAATTATGAAAATGTTCTACATCATTCAAAGGGAATTATGATGAGAGATGATTCATGCGTGATATTTCCTATATGGGCTCACCTTATGAAAGGAAATGTTTTAAACTTAAGGACGAAAGCACAATAAAATTGAATTAAAGGGAGAAATAAATTGATGCTTATAAACGAATTGATGATTGAGACCAGATGCAGAGGGAGTCTGACATTTCAAAAGAGGACAAGAGGTTGATACAAGAACTTGAGCTTCAGAGGGAGAAGATGGTTCAGTCAACTTGTGACAATTTTGATCATAGTGATTGAGAGGGATTTTCACTATTGAAGGTGAAACACTTATGAGGTAAATAATGCTAAAACACATGTATGCAAGTTAGAGAAAGCACTGTATGGATTAAAACAAGCTCCCAGAGCATGGTACGAAAGAATTGACAATTACTTATTAGAGATAGGTTTCTCTAAGAACATTGATGATCCAAATCTGTATTTCAAAATAATCAAAGGTGAAATGTTGACACTCATATTATATGTAGATGACTTATTAATTACAGGTGAAGATCATCTCATTGCAAAATGCAAACAAGAACTACCTTCAGAGTTTGAGATGAAGGATTTAGGTCTACTCCATTATTTCCTTGGATTAGAAGTATGGCAAAAACCAGATGGTATTTATCTAAATCAAGGTAAATACACCATTGACATTCTAAAGAGATTTGGAATGATGAATTGTAAGCCAATGTCATCTCCTATGGAAACAAACCTACATAAACTAAAAGAAGCTATAACAGATTCCAAATTTGCAGATCCAACATTATACAGATAGATTATTGGATCATTAATGTACCTAGTCAATACCAGACCTGATATATGTTATGCAGTAAATGCACTCAGCCAACACATGGTTGAACCCAAAGAAATACATTTGGTTGCAGTAAAGCATATATTGAGATATCTTCAAGGTACCTTGGACTATGGACTGCATTATGAACACACTGCATTGAACCTACATGGATACTCTAATTCAGACTGGGTTGGAAGCGTGATAGACAGGAAGAGCACTTTAGGATGTTGTTTCAGCTTGGGATCAGCTATGGTATCTTGGATCTACAGAAAACAATCATCTGTAGCTCAGAGCTCCACAAAAGCTGAATATATAGTTGCATCCATGGCAGCTAAGGAAGCCGTATGGTTGAGGAAATTGATAGTAGGACTGTTTGGTGAAAGTCTGAAGCTAAACTTCTAGTGAATCTAGTTTTCCATGATAGATCCAAGCACATTGAGATCCCATATCACTATGTAAGAGACATGACAGAGAGAAAGGTAATAAGACTGGAATATGTCAATACAGGAGATCAGACAACTGACAATCTCACCAAACCCCTAGCAAGAGTGAAAATTGATCACTTCAGGAGGTATCTTGGTATGGTTAAAATGTAATTGATGTCTAAAATTATGTAAACTTCTTGGTCATATACTTGAATATATGAATTATGTAACCTTTCCCTGTGTTCATTCCTAAAGGATGACGATTCTTTAGTTAATGAACACTTGTATTTTAACATTGTAAGGTGATGATCTTATAAATGTTTGGAAGATCATATAAACTGAAAATCAGACAATTTGAATATCAGTAATATGATAAGTTATAGTAGACATTATGTAAGTGGATTAATGTCAGTGCACATACTATAACAAGGATATCAAAGTGAGTATATCCTTAGTATCACAGGCTGATACTTATAGCAGGGATATCAAAGTGAGTATATCCTTAGTATCACAGGCTAATACTTATAACAGGGATATCAAAGTGAGTATATCCTTAGTATCATAGGCTGATACTTATAACAAGGATATCAAAGTGAGTATATCCTTAGTATCACAGGATAATACTTAAAACATGGATATCAAAGTGAGTATATCCTTAGAATCACAGGCTGATTCTTCACACCTAGGTGATGTAATTATCATGAGACTAGTGTTGAGCTAAATTAAGTTTTAGGTCTATACTCCTAAGACTAAGAGGGAGTGTTAAATTTAGTCTCAGTCATAACTCTAAAATCGTAATCTGTTTTAGCGCCTAGAAAATTAGATTTTATACTTGCGATTTAATTTAGTATTAAACTAACATACTAGTTTGTTATTGTTATGTTTGGTTTAAGTAATCCCACCGGTGTAGAAGGATCGTGGCTCCACACAGGGGTCACGACCCTATGTGGAACCACGTGGTTCCACATAGGATCGTGACCCCCTGTGGAGGCACGATCCAATGAAGACAAATGATATATATCCGCCACCCTTGTTGAATAAAATTACATATGATACATGTGGTGAATGTAGAAGATATAATTGCTTGGTCTTCGCATCTGCAAAGGCAACTGATAAGAGCTTGTGGATAGAATCGCCGACTGAGGCAATCCACGTGAGAGCTCATGGATAGAATCGCCAACTGAGGCAATCCACATAAGAGCTTGTGGATAGAATCGCCGACTGAGGCAATCCACGTGAGAGCTCATGGATAGAATCATCGACTGAGGCAATCCACGTAAGAGCTTGTGGATAGAATTGTCGACTGAGGCAATCCACGTGAGAGCTCATGGATAGAATCGCCGACTGAGGCAATCCACGTAAGAGCTTGTGGATAGAATCACCAACTGAGGCAACTCACGTGAGAGCTCATGGATAGAATCACCAATTGAGGCAATCAACATAAGAGCTTGTGGATAGAATCGCCGACTGAGGCAATCCACGTGAGAGCTCATGGATAGAATCGCCAACTGAGACAATCCACGTAAGAGCTTGTGGATAGAATCACCAACTGAGGCAATTCACCTGAGAGCTCATGGATAGAATCACCAACTGAGGCAATCCATACAAGAGCTTGTGGATAGAATTGCCGACAGAGGCAATCCACACAAGATCTTGTGAATAGAATCACCAACGGAGGCAAATTCACACCTTGAGACTATGGTCCCCTGTGATGAGCATCATATGGTTGATGCAAATACTCCCAATATCATGAGATGATATTTTTGAGTTATGGTGAATATCATGTGCCTTGATATTCTTGTTTATACCATACTTCCTGATATCATAGTGAGATAATATTTTCTCTATTCCATAATTAATCTAGACTTAATGCATTTGCATTGATTTTATCTTCCCTACCTAAGAGGGAGTGTTAATTATGTTTTGTGTAGCTATGGTGAGGGCCATAAGTGTTGACATGGGAGATCACTACACATTATGTCTGATCATCCTCCCTAGCTAAGAGGGAGTGTTAATGTTTGTAGCTTCAGTCGAATGATCATTTAGAATACATATAATATATGTTGATTAATAATAATATATTATTATGTTATATTATTATATTATTATTAATCATATAAAATTTAATATTCAATATTAATCTATTATATTATTCTAAATTAATAATTGATTGATGAAACATTATAATATTGATTAAATTATTATAATTAAAGGAGAGACATGTCCATTCAAGGACATGCCTCTCCAAAGGAATATATATAGTATAATGTTATTCAATTTGAGAACACATAGAATTCCAAGAATGCAAGTATCAGATTGAATCAAATATATACATTAAAATACATCCAATAAAACCTGGGAAAATCAACATGTAGATCACGGGAAAAGGTCGACCATGTGCCAAGGATCATCAGGATCAATGCTCAGGGATCCGCAAGCTATGGAAGGGATCCGGTAGGTCACCAATGCAAATAGGTCCAGGCAACTGGTAACAAGAAACTGTCAACCGGTACCAGGAAACTATCTGTAGACACCCAAAATTTTCATGTCTAATTAAATAAATATTTTATTTATTTAATTATCTAAGCTTAATTCTTCTATTAATTAAATAAATCTTTATTTATTTAATTAATTCATTTATCCTCTTCTAGCCTTATTTCTCATTTAAATAAATACATTTATTTATTTAAATTATCCTTTTCCTAAATTAAATAAATATTTTTATTTATTTAATTATCCCACTTCTTCTATTAATTAAATAAATCTTTATTTATTTAATTAATTCATTAGTCTTTTCTACCCATGACACATGTCATTCATCTCTTAATTCATACACTACCTACCCCTTTCGTTATTTTATTATTTCTTTTACCTACCCTCTAATCATAGCCGACCTCCTTTTACACCTCTCAATCTTATCCCTCCATTTCATATAGTGTCTTCTATATAAGGAGATGCTTTCTTCATTATCAAACCCTAATGAAAGATCTTAAGGACTTGACTACACTACGATCCTACTTACAACCACATTCCGTTCTTTGTTGAGCTCTTGTGCACATAAAATCTGAGAGCAAATATATCAAGCAAGATCAATGGAGATAGGAAGAATGGAGATTCAAACCCTATGGGACATGTGATGGTATAATCTTTGTGATTTCATTTGATTTGCATTGTCTTAGGTAATCTTCATATGTTATGGTGGATCTTTGTTGTTGTTAGGCTAGGGTTTTGTGGTTGAATTCATTTAGCCTTTCAATATTGTTATTATTGTTATCCATTTTCACCATATACACTATCATGGAAACCGATAGCGATAACTTGTCGGAAAATGATCCAAATGCTCCAAGGCTTGGAAATAAGGAATATGTTCAGGTCTTCAATTAAAATCCAACTCCACAGGTTCTGGTGAGCCAAATCCGGGACACACAAAAAGAAATTCTGAAACTGCAAAGAGAAAGCAAAAATAGAAAGGAAAATATTTTTGGTTGATGCAAGATTGTCATGAATTGGGGATGCTCCTGCATCAAGATCCAACCTCTTGTGCTTGCAAAGTAAAAGACACCTTGAAAACAAAGATGATCATAAAGTTGTTGGATCTTCCCTAGATCCCTTCAAACTCTTCAACAAAAACTACCCACAAATTTGCCTTGACCTTCTACTCAAATCTGGAATATGGTCTTCAAAAATTACTTACAAATCTGAACTATATTTTCACAAAAATTTTCACTAAGTTTGCTTAAATATTCACAACATACACTCACATAGTTTGCATGAATTTTCCCTTTAGATGAGATTGATTTAACCTCATAAATATGCTCACATATATCTTTGATTTTTCTTCATAAATTTTCTCATCTCTTATTGTATATCTCTGCTCTTAATAGGAAATATCTTGAAACAAATGGATGTAAAATGAACCCCACAAGATCTTTTATGTATCCCCCCTCCAAAGAAATTTTTCACCAGAGCATACATGCCTCCTTAAAGAGGTCAACCAAGGTAGAGATAAAAATATTTATTTTAATTTAAAATCCCTCCTGAACTTGGGCATACAACTTCCTAGGTCAACCTAGTCAGCAAATGACAATTATTTTTATTTACATCTTTTTCAAGGTTGGGTGCCCCTTCCCATAAGGTCGTCCCTCTTTGAGACACATTAATATAATTTCATAAGAAATAATTTAATCCTCTTTTTAATATATGCAACTCTATTACGGGGTTGCTCCATTTCTGAAAGACACAAAAAATATTTAATTTAATTTAGATGTTCCCTTGAATAAGGCAATCAATAAAGAAAGGGTTTTACAATTATATCTCATGAAATGTGTACAATTTGACCTTTAATAAATCTTCCCTAACTTTCCTATAACATCAATAAAATGAATCCAACAATCTCCCCCTTTTTCATTGATGGCAACCCTATATAAATGAGATCTTTTGAAGGAAACTAGCTCAAACAAATCCCCCTAACTTAAATGATCCTCCTTACTCTGCTTCTCCCCCTTTGACATCAATGGGGAAATGGTATCTGAGGTTAACTAAATAAGGTAATGAATAGCTCCCTTTAAATGCACACTTCTCTTGAGAACTTAGTGGATAGATAAGGGTGACCTCACTCTTAATTTGTTCCTTAGGTACTCAAAAGTCTCTTTTAGAAGAGGCTTTGTGAAGATATCTGCAATTGGTTCCTTAGTAGCAATAGACTCCAACTTTACTTGCTTCTCAAGTACTTGCTCCTTGAAGAAATGATACTTAATTGGAATGTTCTTTGTCCTTAAGTGCATAATAGGAATCATTGATATGTTTATAACACTCATATTATCACAGAGTATGGGAATGGGATGCTTAGACTCAACCTTTATATCTTTGAATGTTTATTTCATTAACAGAACCTATGTGCAACAAGTCCCTTTTGCAATATACTATGAGATAAAGAAACTAAAGCATGTTTCTTGCTTAACCAAGATATAAGACAATTGCCAAGAAAGGGTGTACCTCCACTCGTATTCTTCCTATCATCAATATTGTAGCCTAATCCACATTCATGTATGTTGTAAGGGTGAAATCTTCACCTCTTGGATACCACAATCCGAAAGCCATATCCCCTTTAAATATTTCAATATTCTCTTGAATACATTAACATGGCATTTTGAGCTTCTTGAAGTCGTGCTACCAAACCAATTGATTGCATATTATTGGGCCTCATAGCTGTGAGGTATAACAAACTTCCAATCATGGATTAATACATAGTCTGATTAGATATAGGGAATTCATCATCTTTGCTTAATTTGCAACTAGTAACCATAGGTGTACTTATTGGACTACATTCTTCTATCTTAAACTTCTTCAACATTTCTTTAATATATTTGGTTTGTGATATAAAGAATCATTTATCTTATCGAGAAGTTCGCAAACCAAGAAAGAAAGATAGCTCACCTAGCATTGACATCTCAAATTCCTTCTGCATATTTGAAGCAAAGTCTTGGCACATCTTATCACTATCACACCCAAAAACAATGTCATCGACATATACCAGAACAATCAACAATTTATCTCCTTCACTCTTGATATACATGTTTATATCCGCTATTCCTCTTTCAAAGCCTTTCTCTTGGAGGTACTTGTCTAACCTTGAATACCAAACCCTTGGGGTTTTCTTTAGTCCATAAAGGGATTTCTTGAGTCTACATGCATAAACTTCATTCTCTAATAGAATGAATCCTTAAGTTGCTCAATATACACCTCTTCAAGATTTCCATTAAGAAAAGTGGATTTGGCATCCATTTGATCAACTTTTAAATTGATAGTCTATAATCTTGCAATAGGAGCAAATGTTTCTTTGAAGTTTATTCATTCAACTTCTACACAGCCTTTGCACATAAGCCTTTCTTTATTCCTTGTGACTTCCCCATCTTCATTCAACTTCTTACAAAACACCCACTTGGTTCCAATAACATTCTTGTCATACCTTGGATGATTCTATTCTTTTTCTCGACTACTCCATTTTGCAACTGAATATTGTCTTCTTATCCTATATCTTTCACAATATTCTTCAAACTAATTTAACGAAAATTCTCATTCTCTATCAAATATAAGGCACTTGATCTTCAATCCTATTTCATTTTTTACTAAGGCTTTGAATGCTTTAAACTTCTCTATTGCTTCAATTTTTTCTCTAAGAAATGCTACCCACATCATTATGAAATAATTATTAATCAATAACATGAAATAGTACTTGCCTTGCAAGCTTTTTGTTCTTGTAGGCCCACACAAATCAGTGTGAACAAGTTCCAATGGTTTTGATGTAGAATATTCCTTCAATTTGAAGCTTGTCCTTGTTTGTTTCCCATATTGGCATTATTTACAAATGGTATTTGATTGTTTTTCTATTTTTGGCGTGTCCTTTATGACTTTCTTTTTTGTCAATCTTCACGATATTGTCAAAATTTAAGTGTCTCATCCTCTTGTGTGATAGCCAATTGTCATCTTCTTGCCCCATTTAGCAATTTTCACTTCTGACCTCATTAAGAATCTAGAGATTTCCATCCGTTTTGTAGGCATCAACTATTAGTTTTTCTTCTTTCATTATTTTGCATCCTCTAGAATGAAATGCAAAGGTTTTCCCTTCATCACACATTTGAATCACACTTAGTAGATTATGCTTTAGTCCTTCAACATATAACACATCTATTATTTTAGTTTTTACTTTGTCTAGATTGAGTGTACCTTTGCCTTTTATGTTTGTTGTAGCATTGTCTCCTAATTATACTTATCCTTCATTCACCCTTTTCAAAAAGAGAATTTTTTTTTTATCACTAGTCATGTAAGTCAAGTATCTATTGTCAATATTCCATTGGTTTCTCTCGTCTTGAGAATGTAGTGCCACTTGTACAAGCATAGATATCTCCTTTTGCTCTTTCTTTTTCAAAACTTTGTTTGGTTCATCTTTTTCTTGTCACAAACTTCGTTTTTCTTATTTTATTTTGAAGGATTAGCAAAAGTACTTCTGCAAAACTTAGTTGTGTTTGAAATTGTTGCACTTATAACATATGACGTTATAATCCAATAGAGAAGCAAATGAGTTGAGGTTTCTTTTTGAAAAAAACTGAAATCATTCCTTGTATGCACTCTACATTCTAATGCTCTGACCATATTGATTGCATGAAAAGCAATAGCCATGAAAGGAATAATTGAACTTGGTAGTGCCTAGCTTTATTTTAGGGAAGGACATTTGATATTGTCCTTTTTGGTTCTTTAAAAATATGAGGTTTTGTATTCCTTTTTGCTTTCATCTTTCTTTGCTTGCTTTTGGCTTTCTTCCCTTTTATTCTCTTCTTTGTTCACTTCCTTTCTTACCTCTTTGTTGGAACTTTTGAAAGTCATGGCATAATTCTTACTATCCAACTTCTTTGTG
Organism: Cryptomeria japonica; assembly: GCF_030272615.1. NCBI lineage: Eukaryota > Viridiplantae > Streptophyta > Pinopsida > Cupressales > Cupressaceae > Cryptomeria > Cryptomeria japonica. Next base: position 10,081,331 of record NC_081412.1, on the reverse strand, counting down.
GTTTGTGAGATTTCACCATCAAAACCAAGACCACTTTTGAAAAAGGGTAATCTTTGTGAGTTAAGAAGAACTTCTAATATTTCTAAACTCTTGTCAAACTTCATGTTTATGTTGAGGTGTTCTTTAGTCTTTTCTAGCTCCTTCCTCAAGGAAATAATTTCTGATTGAAGTTTCTCACACTCTGATGTTTTTTCCTTTAGTTTCTCTTTCAACACATATCCAATGCATTTAGCTTCTTCAACTCAGCCTTTAAGTCCACAATTTTTTTCTCAGACTTTGTTTTCGTCTTCTTGAATTTGATCTTTCATCTTTAAATTCTTTTTCTTAAGTCTTTTAATTTCATTGATAGCAATTGTAAGCTCTTCCTTAAGATCCACTATAATATCCTTCTCATTGTCAGGTTTTCCATTTGTTTTGTCTTTGCACCTTGGGGTTGCTTCTTTCATTCCCATGGCCATGAAGAGAATTTACTTTTCAATTTCCGTCAAGATTTCATCACCTTCAGATTAAGTGTTACTTCCTTGGGCATCTAATCTATTCTTGTGCCTTCGAAAATTCTTCTTGGATTTTCTTTGAGTATACTTCTTGCTATGATGATTTTTCTTGTCGTAATATAACTTTTCTTCTTCACTGCTTTCACTTCCAACCTATAGAGATTTGGCAACATAATGACCTATATTACCATAATTAAAATATTCAAGAGTATACTAACCTCTGCACTTGCTATATTTCTTCACAAAGTTGTCTTCTTCCTCATTGTTTAAGCTTTCGCTTGATGTTGGAACTTTTTTCTTTATCTTTCTTGATATCTTGAAGGCATCTTCTCATTTTAATGTTTTTCGATTTTCAATTCTCATTTCATATGTAATAAGAATTCCATGCAACTCGTCCATCTTCAAGGTATTTAAATCCTTCATTTTTTCAATGGCCAAAACTTTTCCATCAAATATAATGGGAAGACATCTTAATATTTTTTGTACAATAACCTCATTCTCAATATTTTCTCCAAGACCATGAATAGTGTTTACAACTTCATCCGCACAAAGAAAGTAGGCAGCAACATTTTCTTCTTCCTTCATCTTTAGGCTTTCAAATTGTCTCATATGGGTTTAATGCTTAGCCTTCTTCACTTTTTCATCTCCTTCATAATTTTTTGAAACTTATCCCACATTTCATTTGTCGAAGTGCAATGCATTTCTTTGACTAATTCGGATTCGATTAGCCCACTCAAGATTGTATGCATAGCTTTTGCATTGTTCTCAAATGCTCTTTTTTCAACTTGCTTAGTAGGTGGAGTAGATGGTGTCGTATAGTTGTCCACAATTGATTGCCATATATCAAATCTACAACCATCAAGTAGGTGTGCTTTCTAAAACTCCATAAAGCATAATCGTTCCCATCAAATAATGAAGTTGGTCTTGAAGAAAACCCTTCTTGACTCACCATGTGTGTTCTTAAGATTTTTTTTCAAGCAATTAGGTTTTTTCAAAGGAACTTTCTCTAATGCCAATTGAAGAAGACACACACACTTATACTAAGAGGGGGCGAATCAATATAAGAACAATCTTTTCAATTTGTAACTTTAGCAATCATAAGCAATAATCAAAACATCCTTACAAGTAAGATCTAGTAAATTTGAATACAAGATGCACACACGATTTTACATGGAAAACCTTGTGCAAGAAAACCATGCAAAAATATTGCTTTCTATAGAAAACTTCTTACAACTTTGGAGGCACCAACCCCAAGAGACACCAATCCCCTTCACTAAGCACAAACTCAACAAGAAACTCCAATCTCTTTAAATGAGAGGGTCCAACCTCTTGCGCTTGCAAAGAAGAAAGCACCAACCTGCATCAACCAAGATAATTATCAAGTTGTGAAATCTACCTTAGATCCCTTCAAAGTCTTCAACGAGGACTTTTCACAAATTTGCAGTGACCTTCTAGTCTTAACCCTCTACTTAGATCTGCAATATGGTCTTCAAAAATTGCTTGCAAATCTGAACTATATCCTAACAAAAGTTTGCTTCAATCTTCACAATACACACTCGCATAACTTGCATGAATTTAACCTCTAAATGAGATTGATTTAACCTCATAAATCTGCTCACATATACATTTGATTTTTCTTCATAACTGCTCTTGTTTTTCTATATATTTGCTACTAATAGGAAATCTCTTCAAATGAATGGACGTAAAATAAACCCCACAAGATCTTATATTTATACCCCTCCAAAACAACTTTGCACCAAAGGATATGCCTTTTCAGAGAGGTCAACCAAGACAAAGATCAAATTTTTTATTTTAATTTAAAACCCCTCCTAAAATTTGGCATACAACTTCGTAGATTGGCCCAATCAGCAAATGACAAATACTTTTATTTAGATATTTTCAAGGTTGGGCACCCCTTGCTATAAGGTCATCCCTCTTTGACACAATAATAGAATGCCATAAGAAATAGTTTAAAATAATCCAACATCTATGACTCCATCAATGATTGCATTGTGTTTTTATTTAGGAGCTTTATGGTAGAGGGGTTGTCACTTTGAGTATTGCTTTTTCCCAAGACTAACTAGCCTCTAATTTAAGCTATACATCCTTTGACCACTATCAGTCACTAGATCAATGTCCGAGGCATTTTCCAAAGCTCGTCAAAGTATTTATAAGGATGATTCTAGACCTCTTCATACATGTTTGTATTCGTGGTGTATAAGAATAAAACCACAAAGTTCCCTTATTCTAATTCTGACAAGCTTATTCATGTCAAATATAGCTACAAATTTTAATAATATTTAGGAAGGAATGGATTAATCCAACTACAAACCACTAATACTAATCAAAGGCAACTCCTTCAAAGGTTTTGGAAAATATTTTGGTAACCATTATGTCCCAAGGGAGATCCCTAATAATTGTTGCATAACCCTTTATATGTGCATTAGGATCCCCTTCACATTTAAACTTGAGGAGATTAAGAGTGGCATAGGTAAGAAATGTTAATCCTTTTAGATGTATGGGGTAGATTGAAAAGGCTTGGTAAGTTTGATAAGTTAGGTTCACTTGTGGGAATTGTTGGATATTGTTATTGTTGCTGCTAGGATATGTTTTTGCCATTGATGTCAACATATTCCTGTGTATTGTTCTGGTGATTGTTGATTGGGAGGATCTTATGATCCGGTTTGTAGTGTTGGTTTGTTGATCACTGTTTTGCAGAGTTTGGTATATTCTAGTGTGATTAGATCTAGTGCTGAGATTTTGGGATATTGTTTGGGATGATCTTGTGTATCTTCATTTCAGATGGTTAGTGATTTGGTACTCCACAAATTATCTTTCATCATGACAGTTGTTGATTGATTGTGTTCTTGAGCTTTCAGATGTTAATCGATGAAGATTTGAAAAGTTGTGTTAGTGCAGTTGTTCCTGGTGATTCTAACGTACTTGTTGGTGTTTTCTAGTTGTGTCCTATTTGTTTTGGCGATCTGCATTGATCGTTGTGCGAGTTTTGGGTGGTTTCTATCAATCGGCGATTATTTATGTGTTGTGCGATATTTCTAGTGGTGTAGTGTGTTGCAGTTGATCTTGGTGTGATTTCTGGTGGAGTTGTGTGCTTGGGAATTTGATTTAGGACCATGTTTTGCTATGTAAATCATTATATTGGTTTGGTGATCGATCTTTGTATCGTGTGATGTAATTTTGTAATTGAGGGTTGAGGGTTTAGCCGACCTTGTTATCAAGGTTGATGAATTGTATATATAGGTGTTATAGTCATGTAGTTTGGGTATCGATGTTGTGTCTGCATTATCAGAGAGAGGTTAATGTGTGAACAACTGATTTATCCTTCAGTGTTGAGTTTGAGGTGAGATTGGTGTTGTAGAGCAGACATTTGTGCTTAACTGAAACTATAATCAGGCATTTGGAGATGTTATTTATTCAATTCATTTCTTTTGGATTGTAGTCTGAATCATATTGTAAATCATTGAGACTTCCTTGAGGATTGTAGCCTTCCGGGCAAATATTATTTGAGCAGTGAGCTCTAGGCAGTGTGCCTGAATGCATGTGCATTCCCCATTGTAATATTTTCACATACTACTGTAGAGTATCATCTTACTGTGGGTAGGTTCCCACAGTGGTTTTTCCCTTAACCGGGCTTTCCACGTCAAAATCTTGATGTTGTGTGTTGTGCTTTCAATTTGCCTATCTATCTTATTGTTGCAGTTTATTAGATTTTTTTTTGGTGATTAAGTTTGTTATTCTGGTGAAGACTAATTCACCCCCCTCCCCCCCCTCTTAGTCTTCCTTCTGGATTGCTGCTAACAATTGGTATCAGAGCTAAATCCTCTGGTAGAAGTTTAGCCACTTGAGGAGATCCAGGATGGCAGCTCAAGGTGTAATCTTTAAGAAGGATTGTTCGAGATTTGATGGAAGTAACTATGCTATATGGAAGGACCGGATGGAAGTACACTTGGAATGTCTTGGTGAAGATTATTGGAAAATTACAAATAATGTCTGTTGTTCCTCATAATGGACCATCTACTCCTGATGAGGCTAAGGAAGCAGAACATAATATTAGAGAAAATGAGGCATTGCTTAGTGCCCTGACTGATTTTGAGATGACAAATGTGATGGGACTTTAGACCGCACATGAGATCTAGGTGAAGCTCGAGGTGTTGTATGAAGGTGATAAACAAGTGAAGGTTGCTAAGTTGTTGAGTTTCAAAGGAAAGTATGAGACATTGAAGATGGGAGATGATGAGAACATACACTCTTTTATAGCTAAGGTAAATGATCTTGTCCTAGGTATCAGATGTGTCAGTGGAATTATTGAGGAAGATAAAATTGTTGCTAAGGTGTTGAGATCTTTGCCTCCTGCCTATAAGCATAAGAATGTTGCTATTGATGAAATCCAGAGTGTGACTATTGTGACAAGAGATATGCTGGTTGGAAAGCTTGTTGTATTTGAGCTAAGTGAATTTGGATAATCACATGGAAAGTCTGAGATAGCATTTAGAGCATCTGCATCTATATTTGGTCAACAAAAATATGATCTTGATGAGTGAAAAATATCTCGATATGAAATAGAGAGAAGAGAGATGGAAGAGGAAGAAAGGGAGCCAGATGAACTTGAAGCTTTGATTGTCTGGAGATTGCCTAAAGTTGTCGGTAAGTATGATGGAAAGTTACCTTTGAAATGTTTCTCTTGTAATAAGATAGGACATTTTTCTTCTAGATGTCTGGAGAGAATGGATAAGTATGAAAGACATGATAAGTTTGATAAGAATGATAGGAACGATAGATATGACAAGCATGAGAAGTATGACAAGTCTTACAAGCCTAACCGGAAGTTTAGAAATTAGAAGAACTATTATTATACTGCTGATGAAGGTTTACAGATGAAGAACATGAAGGAGATGAAGTTGTTTTCCTTGCCATTAAGGAAGATGGACCCATACCTGTTGATTCCACTAGTTGTACTATTGAGAAGAAAGCTTTAGTTGATAAGGTTGAAGAGAAAGATGAATGGGTAATTGACAGTGGTTGTTCACATCATATGACAGATGATAAAAGCAAATTTGTGAGTATAGAAAGATATGATGGTGGAATAGTTAGATTTGGAGTTGACAAAGCCTGTGTAATCCATGGGAGAGGTTCGATTTCTTTTGATGGTAAGCATAACACTGATGATGTCTTGTATGTTGAAGGTTTGAAGCATAATCTTCTGAGTGTTTGACAAATGGTTGATAAAGGCTATGATCTACAATTCAAGGATGGCAAATGCAAGATCTTGAATGTCTCTGGTATAGAGATTGCATCTAGAACAAAGACTGAAGATAATATTTTTCAATTGAATGCTGGTGAGAAAAGTTGTTTGATTACTCAAATTGATGAGAGTTAGTTGTGGCATAAGAGAAAATGTCATGTGAATTTTGATTCAATGATTAAGATATGTTATACACATGTTGTTAGAGATCTACCTAAGATTGTTAAGCTTGCTAATCCGGTATGTAAGGAATGTCAGTTGGGTAAGCAAACAAGAATTTCTTTCAAAAGCAAACAATATACATCTGAAGAACTGCTAGATCTTGTACATACTGACCTATGTGGACCTACAAATGTTAGAAGTGTGCAGGGTGATAGATATTTTATGCTACTAATTGATGATTATTCTAGGATGATGTGGGTTGTCTTTTTGAAAGAGAAATCAAAATCATTTGATAAATTCAAGATATTCAAAGCTAAGGTTGAGACTGAGTCTGGATTGAAGGTGAAGTGTCTGAGATTTGACAGAGGTGGAGAATTGTGTTTCGATGAGTTCAATTCATTATGTGAGAAGCATGGGATTAGAAGACAATTATTTGCTCCTAGTATCCCTTAGCAGAATGGATTCATTGAGAAAAAAAACATAATTGTTTTGGATGTTGCAAGGACTGTGTTGATTGAAGGAATTTTTTTGAAGATTTACTAGAGAGAAGCCATTAGCACTGCTATTTATACATTCAACAAAGTTCACATCAAAGGTGATATCGGTAAGATCCCTTAAGAGTTATGATTTGGTCATGTTCCTATTGTGAGATATTTCATAATATTTGGTAGCAAATGTTATATCAAAAGAGATGAAGGCATAGGAAAGTTTGATGCTAGAAGTGATGAAGGTATTTTCTTGGGATATTCAACAAAGAGCAAGAGCTACCGGTGCTACAATAAGAGACTGAGAAAAATTGTAGAGAGTGCAAATGTGAAGATGGATGAGAACCTTGGGAAAGAGATCAAAGTATGCGGTTATGATGATGGTTAACATATTGTTTTGATGCCTATTCAGCCTGAAGAGCCTAAGAAGAATGATTCGGTAGAGACAGTTAATCTGGATGTTGCTTGTGAAGGAGTGCAGGAACCTGATAATCAAAACAATCAAAAGACTCTAAGGTATGTAAGATTAAATCATTCTGAAAAATAGATTATTGGTGATAAGATTAAGGGTGTGATGACTAGAAAAAGGTTAGTTGTTGAAGAAGTATGTTTGATTTCTAAAGTTGAACCTAAAGATGTTTCTGAAGCTTGTAAAGATGAAAATTGGATGAGAGCTATGGAAGAAGAACTAGATCAGATTGAAAAGAATAATATATGGGAACTTGTGCCTAGACCTAAGGATAAGAACGTTATTGGTACTAAATGGGTATTTAGAAACAATATGAATGAAGTCGGTGAAGTTGTCAGAAATAAAGCTAGATTGGTTTGCAAAGGGTATTCACAGCAAGAAGGAATTGATTATGAGGAGACTTTTGCCCCAGTTGACAAATTTGAAGCTGTTAGACTGTTGCTTGCTTATGTTGCTTATAAAAATTTCAAGATACATTAGATGGATGTCAAATCTGTCTTTTTGAATGGTGATCTTGAGGAAGAAGTATACATTGAACAACCTCATGGATTTTCTTTGTCGGATGATGGGGACATGGTATGTAAATTAAAAAAAGCTCTGTATGGATTGAAACAAGCCCCTAGAGCTGGTATGCTAAACTAGACAAATACTTGTTGAAATTGGGATTTAGTAAAGGTGTTGCTAACAGTAATTTGTACTCTAAGCTAGAAAATGATAACATATTGATTGTTGAAGTCTTTATTGATGATATAATCTTTGGTGGTGATGATAACTTGAATATGAAGTTTGTCGGTGATATGTAGAAAGAATTTGAGATGTCTATGATTGGTGAGATGAAATTCTTCTTAGGTTTGCAGATTGCACAGACTGGAAAAGGTATATTCATATCTTAAACTAAGTATGTGAAGGAATTACTGAAGAAGTTTGGATTAGATGACTCCAAACTGGTTGAAACTCCTATGGTGACTGGTTGTAAATTGTCCAAGAATGATGAATCTCCTAAAGCTAATCAGAGTTTATATAGATCTATGATTGGTGTACTATTATATCTTACACATACTAGGTCGAACATTATGCATGTTGTGTGCATAGCTGCTAGATATCAAGTTGATCCAAAAAAGAGTCATGTCACTGCAATGAAGAGGATATTCAGATACCTGAAGGGAATTGTGGACTATGGATTATGGTATCCTAGGAATGATGATTTCATGCTTTGTGCCTATATTAATGTTGATTGGGCTGGTGATATTGATGACTAGTGGAGAATTCTTTTTGGGTAAGAATTTGGTTTCATGGGCTAGCAAGACACAAGATTCAGTATCCTTATCTACTGCTAAAGCTAAGTACATTGCTACTGCTAGTAATTGCACTCAGGTAGTTTGGATGAAGCAAATGTTGAAGGATATCAGGGTTATTTATGATGAGTCTATTGTTATTTACTGTGATAATTCTAGTGCTATTAACATGTCAAAGAATCTGGTGCAACATTCAAAGACGAAACATGTGTCAATAAAATATCATTACTTGAGAGAACAAGTCAGTGAAGAGAAGGTGAAGTTGGAGTATGTATCTACAAAAGAACAAATTGTTGATATTTTCACTAAACCTTTGCCTACAAATACATTTGTCTACTTGAAAGACAAGTTAGGGGTATCCACCCCTCCTGATGACAACTAGATGCATTGAGTTGCATTGATCTGGTGGATTTCAAAGCTTTATCTTTTTATCCAAATTGGTCTGTTGGTGTTGCTCCTTTGCTAGAGTAGTCTGTTTTGGGGAGAGAGATTCATGTTCATGTTTTGGAGAGTTTGGTTCTCTATTTTGTAAGCTTTGGCATTGTTGTCAAAGGGGGAGAGAGAGAGAGATCATGTGAAAAAAAAAATTATAAGTCTTGATCTTAGGGGGAGTTTGTTGGAGTTTTGCTGGAGATATCTTCTTTCTTTTGCATTCACTATTTTTCACATTCATATGTTGCCATCAATGCCAAAGGGGGAGATTGTTGGATATTGTCATTGTTGTTGCTAGGATATGTTGTTGTCATTGATGTCAACATATTCATGTTTATTGTTCCGGTGATTACTGATTGGGAGGATCTTATGATCCGATTTGTAGTGTTGGTTTGTTGATAACTGTTTTGCAGAATTCGGTATATCCTCTGGTATATTCCGATGTGATTAGATTTGGTGCTGAGATTTTGGGATATTGTTTGGGATGGTCTTGTGTATCTTCATTTCATATGGTTCGTGATTTGGTGCTCCACAAGTTATCTTTCCTCATGTCAGTTGTTGATTGGTTGTGTTCTTGAGCTTTCAGATGTTGATCGATGAAGATTTGAAAAGTGGTGTTGGTGCAGATGTTTTTGGTGATTCTAACGTACTTGTTGGTGTTTTCTAGTCGTGTCCTACTTGTTTTGGCAATCTGCATTGATCGTTGTGCAAGTTTTTGGTGGTTTCTATCAAATGGTGATTATTTGCGTGTTATGTGGTATTTCTAGTGGTGTAGCGTGTTGCGATTGATCTTGGCATGATTTCCGGTGGAGTTGTGTGCTTAGGAATTTGATTTAGGACCATGCTATGCTATAAAAATCATTATATTGTTCCAGTGATCGATCTTTGTATCGTGTGATGTAATTTTGTAATTGAGGGTTGAGGGTTTAGTCGATCTTGTTATCAAGGTTGATGAATTATATATAAGTGTTATAGTCATGCAGTTTGGGTATCGATGTTTTGTCTGCATTATCAAAAAGAGGTTTATGTGCGAACAACTGATTTATCCTTCGGTGTTGATTTTAAGGTGATATTGGTGTTGCAGGGCAGACATCTGTGCTTAACTGGAACTGTAATCAGGCATATGGAGATGCTATTTCATCAATTCATTTCTTTCGAATTGTAGTCTGAATCATATTGTAAGTCAATGAGATTTCCCTGAGGGTTGTAACCTTCTGGGCAAATATTATTTGAGCAGTGAGCTCTAGGCATTGTGCTTGAATGCATGCGCATTTCCCATTGTAATATTTTCACATACTACTGCAAAGTATCATCTTACTGTGGGTAGGTTCCCACCGTGGTTTTTCCCTTAACCGGGTTTTGCACGTCAAAATCTTGGTGTTGCGTGTCATGCTTTCAATTTGCCTAGCTATCTTATTGTTGCATTTTATTAGATCTGTTTTTTGTGATTAAGTTTGTTATTCCGGTGAAGATTGATTCAGCCCCTCTCAGTCTTCCTTTCTGATTGTAACTAACAGGAATCCAAGCGATGTAAAAGTGAAAGTGGGTTTGAGGGAACCCACAAGGAAAATATGCAAATCTAAAAGTATGTGATGATGGATAGAGAGGTAAAATGTGCCATTAGCATTACATGAATAAAGGTTACAATATAGGGGTGGTTTCTTTACATTAATTGGCCTTATTTAGAACATTAAGGAATGAGTTTGTGTTCATATAAGATATAGGAAATCCTACTCTTTCATTATGATGGTTGGATTGTTAGTGTGTTTGCTAAGCATAGCTAGCTTCAAAAGTCTTGATTCTCTCAACCGCAATGGCAATGAGGGTTTCAATGGTGATGGTGAGAGCTCAAGGGTGGCATAGTTTTGCTCCTAGTTTTAATGGTTATACACAACATTGCCACCTCAAGGATAGTTTTCCTATTATTGCATATTTGGTCAAAGTATGAGGGTTGAGATGCACCTACCTCCTACTCAAGCCTTGCATTGGTGTAAGGCAACTTAGAGAGGTGTAGTTTGATCTACATTATCATGGCTGGTAGCAATGATGATATAGGCTTAGTTGATCCTCTTGTTTTGTGTCTATCCCTCTCCCTATAAGGTGTGAGACCTATCCCCCCCATCACTCATGTCTAAAAGCTTTAAGTCGAAGCTACAAAGGAACCATTAAGTGCACATGAGGACTCAATAGAGGAAAATGGTCACAAGCTCTCATGGAGGTATGACCTTGTTGAGCTCCTTATTTCCACATGGAGTTCTCAAATGTTCAAGTGCTTGCCATTTCTTGTTTATTTACTTTAAGCCCTTATGGATATGCTTTTCAATTCTTAATAATGATGAAATTTGAGAGATCTAAGTTTCACAAAGTTCTTTGATTGTGGCTTATAGAGAAATTTGTTGCTTCTTATAATAGGAGAAAATTGAAACAAACAAATATACAAACAAAGACGAGTTGCAAACCAAACACATATCAAATACTACTATTTTAATTTCCATATTGATGGTTGGATTGATAAATGAATCTACACTACCACAAAATCTTTAGCAGTCAATCTTTTCCTAATCTATAAAACTATTAGACTAAATGTAGATAAATAATTATTTTTTACCACACCTAAAGTAGGTAGCTTCAATCTGCTCCTCAATAATGCAGATCACTTATTGACTAATAGTGCAAATCCCTTATTGATTTGCTCCCCCTATGATCACTTGACTATAGGTAATACTCTCCAAGGTAAGGCCAGCCTTAACAAAAGAGGATTGAGATGTTAAGACAAATAATACTAGTTTGAGAATGACTGATTTGAAAGCTTGGTAAACAATGGTCTTGGGAAAGGTTCTCACAAATCTTGGATACAACTAGATGGCTTTTCAAAAACAGGCCCTTCTATTGGCTAAAATTAGATACCTTGTAAGCGCATGGTAATTGTGGATTGCTAACACCAACACATGCGGCAACAACTTCTTTGTGACCCTTTGTTTCTCTTCATTGCTCTGTATTCTATGTTTTGCACACTTCTCTTCTTCTTTGTTCATCCCAAACTCAAACATTCTCCATTTGCTAGTCACTGTGTGGTGCAGATGTTCTAGATTTACTTTTGTGTTCTCTCTTGTGTGCTCTATTTTATATCCTCTATTTTGTTGATCTTTTTCACCTCTTGGTTGTACCCTTTTTGTCTTCTTTGTTTTGCCTTCTTAGTCCTCTATTTACTATCGTTTGCCTTGGCTTTCAGCTTCCTCTCTGCAGCTAAATGCACTTCACTCACTTCCCTTCAACTCTCCTAATCTAAAATTTCCTTCTTTGTCTTTGATCACCAACAACTTGTCTGTCTCTGCCAACTCAATTACCTCATCTACCACTATCAAATCACATCAACTCCTCGATTCGATCAGCCCTGTACACCAATAATTTCCCCCCCCAAGAATGAATTTAAATAGTTTATTCAGTTTTGACATCTTGAAGATTTTCACCGCAAAAGATTTTATTCTTTGTCCTTAAAAATGTTCTCAGATTGGTCGTTCGTATTAAATGCATCATTTTTGTCTTCGGATCATTCTCCGTGTACCGGTTAGTAAGTTTAGTAATCTTCATCTGCCCGATGAGATATGATATCCTTCCTTGAGCCACAAAAAACAGTCTGCAACTTAGTCGCCATCAATGTTTTCTTCATCCTCTCTTGACCTAGTCTGATGAGATAGACAACTACCTCATTTAAGAGCACCATCACCGGCATCTGTATATCATATACACCTGGATGCCACATGTCTTCAAAATCGACGTCCAAGTCGCTCAGTCCATGTCGGTCAACTGCCACGTGGACCTCTGTGTCTATTGAGTTGGCAACATGTCGACAAAATCACCTCAAAAGGTCACGACGACCTTAAACTCTATCACATTCTCTGCATTGCAAAGTATAGCAGCAAGATAACCTTTTCCTTTTTTATTTTCCTTACCCTACATGGCCATCTTCTTTTAAGCTTCTTGGTTGCGAGTTGGCAGAGAGCTTCATTCTTCACTTTCCCTTGTTACCCCACGAGACCATTTAACTTTGGTCTTCCACGTTGCAGGATGGTAGGGTGCAGCATGCTTCTCTTCTCTTCATTACCCCACAAGACTATTTTGCTTTGGTCTACCTTGATGCGAGATGGCGGGGAACCGGTTTCGCCACATTGAAATAACATCCCGCTGCCCTATAGGATCTTCCGTCTTCTTGCTTCCTTGTTGCGAGATGGCGGGGAGCCATTATTTCCTTCATTTTTGTTACTCTACGAGTTCTTTTCTCTTTCGTTCTTTGTGGCACAAGGTAGCAGGGCTCGCCTTTTGCTTCACATCCATGTCACCTAGCGAGGTCATCTCACTTCTACCTTACTCATTGCAAGATAGCGAGGTAGGTTATTTGCTATGCATTTTGTTTCCCCGCGAAGTTGCTTGACTTCGCTCTTCGTTGTCGTGGGATAGCGAGGGACGCCTTTAGCATTTCTTTTATGTTACCCCGCAAGGTATTTTGTCTCACCTTTCTTCAGTGCGGGATAACGGGGGTGAGAACCTATCATGTTATTGACATCCCAAGTCACCTTTTGTAGTTTCGTAGATAGAGATAACCTCTGTGTTATGCGCTTCTCCTTTCTCCTATCGCGGTAGCCTTTGGTCAATGCAGAGAGTTGACCACGAGATAGCGATAGCAATAACACGATGTGTTATGCTATCCCTGTAACATTTGTGCAATTAACATGACCTATAACTACACTTTTTGAGTCAAACCAGATTACTCAATGCCTTACCAACTCAATGGCTAATGACTTCTTCGTCCAATTACCAGTCCCAATAGCACATCCCATGCTTTCCTTCTAAATCTTCATGTGAGACTAACATGATGTATTATGTTATGCGGCAACAACACTTTTTCTCTATGCCATCATTGGTCAAACTTGTTTGCCCCATGCCATCACAGCTCTATGGCTTTGGTCCTCTATCCACCTACAAGTCCAATAGCTAACTTCATTTTCCTCTCTATCTTATTTGAGGCCATTGACCCCATGCAACCTCCACGCATATTCATTCAACCTGCACAACCCTACTAACCTGATGCAACACCGTATTAGCCAATCTAATCTACCTCTAAGACACTTATCACCCAACATCTTTGTACTTTGCCAACCTGAGACAGCACAACCTCTATTAATTTGCCTCTCTGTCCAATGGATGTCTCTGTATGCTTTTGCATCTCTAACTAGTGACTTTGTAGGTGTGGAGCTATCGCTTTGCACATTCTCTATCAAGTTGTACTTGCTCTCTGTGGCACTTATCATCTTTTGCATCTTTGTCCACTACATTTTCTCAACTGTTGCCATCAATGGCAATCTAATGCCAACAAGTACTTCATGCTTTTAGATGAAGTCACCACTTTTGAAAATAATTAAATCGTTAAAGCAAACTCATAACTAAAGTTGGAAAACTAAATTTTTAAGTAAAACAAAAGCACACATAGTTAACAAATAACGAATGGTAAGCAAAGAAACAAATGGAAGGTTCTAAATGGTTGAAATGTGGAGCCTACTCTAGAGAACATTATTTGGAAGTAAATGAAAAACCTTTATGTGGCCAAAGGGATCATCCATTCGCTTTAGCGTTAGTTACTTCATTTTCACACATAAAGTTCTTTCTAGCACTTCAGTACTTTTTTTGTGGGGCTGATTGTTAATGCATATGTCCTCTATATAATCAAGGTGGGGTTGTGTGCCTTGTTGAATAATATATCTACTAATCAGAAAACCAGTGGGGCTGATTGTTAATGCATATGTCCTCTATATAATCAAGGTGGGGTTGTGTGCCTTGTTGAACAGATATGGAGAAGAATCACTCTTCCCCTTCTCAATTATTGAAGACAGTCAATTTAAATGCACCGATAAAAAAGGATGTATGACTGCAGGGTGAGCAACAAACAGACCTGTCACATCCAAGGATAAAACAAATCGTAGTACTTGAAATCTCTTATGGTAAATCTGAATAGTCTAGAGTTCGCACAAGACACTGATTAATCCTGATTTATTTGTATTAAGGATTTCAAATCTGACTGGCCCAGAGTTGGCATAACGCACTAATTGAGCCTGATTTATTTGTACAAAGGATTTTTTTCTCAATAATATGCCATGTTATTAAGTGACAATGACACGTGCTCAATGTAAGCTGTGTAGCCATCATTGGGATCAGGAGAAAGATAGTCAGTTGGATAGGGTTTTAAACAAAGTTACAAAACAATTGTTTGAGGGGTAAAAGCTTACATTGTGAACTAACTTGTCAAGGATACACTGTTGTCTAATGTCAGGAGAAAAGATTCAAGTTGATCATAAATGCTTCTGGCTTTAACTGTGTGTGGCTTTTTCCGTGTTAGGATATAGCTTTTCCTAATCCTCATGATGCATCAAAGAGTGTGATGCAAAGCATTGATGCAAAAATTTGTCACAGCTAAATCCAGATGCACTAATGATCACTAATATTGACTGTGGAAATAGCATGTCTCTCAGATTCAAGTTGTTCCTATAGTGAATGCTTTCACAACCTGCAACAAGATTTATCTATGCAGCTGAAACATCTGATATATAATATTGCAAGATATAAATCCATAAGTTCCTTTATGGTGGAGGTTAAATGACTTGCATCAAACTTAGATTTCAGGATCTCTGTGCAAGGTTTCTTTGTTAAATAACATTGCAGTGCTCAATAGGCAGCCTCTGTACCTGTTGGCATTCCCTGTCTGAAACCTGTGAAATTTAAAGTAAAATGTCATAAACTTTGGTATGTCAGCTGCCTCAAAAATTTGATTATCTATTCTTTGCTTGTCAATGATCATACAACTATTTAGCTTTGAACAGAATGTTTGTAAGAATAATATACATCATGTGAAAGGGGAACCACAAATCATCTGGTGACATTTTCAGCATAATGCTTAAGCAGAAAAGCTTTCCAGATGCTCTCGAAAGGGGGTCTGTTCAGTGACAACAAGACCATTTCCAAAAAACTATCATTTTAATGAACTAATTCTAAGATCGAAGAAAAATAAAGATTGCACAACAAATATTTTAGCTTCAACCTTGCAACATTGGCTTGGATTGGATTTCTCTGCAAATCCAATGCTTCAAGAATAGATCATAATAAATCTGTGCCAATGAAATTCCTGCTTCCAAAAAGCAATATGAGTGTCCTGCTTTGATTTCTGATGCACACAATATATTGAACGCAAGTTTTCTCCCAAGTGTCACTTGTATTGGATGGCAAGTTAACCTATTTCAACTGTGTTTTGGAGAAGGCTGTCCACATCTGGAACTAATGTTACTCGCTTGTTTATATCACCTAAAAAACAGCACTGTTTGGTAACTGAATTGATTGCAGCAACATCCTGTGCAAAAATGCACTCAGATCCAGGTACGGCCTGATGCAATTTTTTGAACAAGCCACGAAACTGAATCAGATAATGTGCATGAAGAAGAATATTATGTTCATTGCAAATATAAAGTGCACAAAACAAATGCAATCCCCTGAATACAGAAAAAGAAGCATAGAAACAGTTACAACTTACATCTAAGAGTATGTCACCAAGCTTCATCTTTACTGCACCACTCTCATATATAAGCAGTTTCCCCATGAATCCTGCTGGCAGCCTTTCAAGAATAAAACTTTCTTCATTACTAGTACTTGAAGCACCAGAGCTGCTAGCTGACTTATCATCTGACCGGCTAACATCTTTACCATTTGCACCACTGCTAGTTTCAGTAGCATTTTCGGCCTTGACAACAGGTAACCTGCCTAATGGCAGTGAACCTGGAAGCTGGAAAAAAAGAATTCTGTCATCGTTGCTCTCATTCTGCAAGCAAACAATTGAAAAATGTTAGAACTTGAAAAGTTTCAGGAGTACAAGAAGAATAATTTGCAGATAGAAATCTGCAGGTAAGGTTGAGTATTCGCAGAAATAATTAATCCCATGTAACAAACCCATAAATCAAGCTCTTCTGCTGGAACTATGGTATCCTCGTCAAATGTGTTAGTCGATCCTTCTCCAAATTCTTCTTCATCTAGAATCTCTGTAAACAATATACACAAATGAGCCCTTAATACAACTAAAACTATAACATCTCCACCAATGAATTGTTGTTTGTTATGTGCTTAAGGAACTCTGTAAAGAACATGGAAAAAGGACACTACCAGATTTTCCAGAGTACCGCTTCCTCAAAGGAAGAGAAATAGGATAGTATGTAGAATAATCCTGCAAGTCATCAGGGTGACATAAACTAGCCATCAGAATATTGAAAGGTCACTCTGTAAAGGTTCCAGCTGCCCAGCATAAATTTGGAGGGATTCAAATAAAAAATATAGTAAGGTCACACATCATAGAAGCTTACCATGGGTTCATCATATTGCTTTGATCGTTTTCCAGTCTTATCATCTATAAGCATTCCTTCATAGGCATCATCTGACCAGAAAAGTTATGCAAACAAATGCATCACTAAATAAGAATGAACAAATAAAAAGATCAGTTCTTTAGAAATGAAAAAGAAAATTTCCGTTTACCCTTAGAGGCAGCACTAACATATTAGAAAATCACTTTCTAACTTGTATTATTCTTCAGAGGCACAACAAATTTGAAATAAAGTCATCCATTTATACCATCGATTGATGGCTTTTTGTCAACTCCCCGAAAGCTGCCTGCACCACCCCCTCCTCCACCTCCTCCACCTCCTCCCCTGGAAAAGCCTGGTACTGGTCTTCCAAAGGAACCACTTGAGCCATACCCAAATGCAACTCGTACAGGTGCAACTGGTACACATTAATAACATCAATCATCACTCATTTTTTAAATCATAGCATAGCAGTTTTACATAATCTAAGATTGTCCCCATAAAAGATTTTAGTGTTATAAGTAACAAATAAAGAAACTAGTGGAAGTCCCGAGCAAAACCAACCTAGTAAAACCAAATATTTGGAAAAATTAACATATTAGATAACAACTGTAACAATGTGTTTTTTAAATAATCAAAAGTGTGTTGCCTTATCGAATCCTGATCTTGAGCATCCTCCTATGCAGATACCTCTTGACTTGTTACCCCCTTCTTCCCCTAAGAGTCTCTGCATTCAAACATCTTTTGTCCCTCCTCTGGATCCAGATGAGAGGAAACCCAAAAGGATTCATGTAGTCCTGGCTCTGTCCATGGACCTTTTGTTCCTATCATTCCATATTGTAGTGGTCTAAGCCTTGTATCTAAGCCAATATTAAAATCGATGAGATACAAGGCTTAGACCACTACAATATGGAATTCTGAGATTCTATGTAAATCTGAAAATTAGGTTGCCTTAATATAAAAAACCAGAGAGATATTCATCTCCTTTGTAATGCTAAAATCAGCCAAATCTGAAAATTAAGTTGCCTTAATATAAAAAACCAGAGAGATATTCATCTCCTTGTAATGCTAAAATCAGCCACTTTAACATGCTTAATAAACCTACCTAAGATGAACATAAAACATCAAAAAAGTGAACATTACATCACCATATGATAGGAGCAATAAAGAATGGCACAAATCAGCAACGTAAGAAGAACATTCCACAACACAGCATTTACATGGAGAAACCCTTGTGGAAAAAGGTAGAGGCCAAGCGTATACTATCTTCAATAGCAAGATTGCAATTCATTCACTTCCATCATTTCTTCTGTCTTTAATCTAACTACACTTCCCCTATTTTATCTTATTTTTGAAAAATTTCAACAAAAAATGAGATGCAATGCAATGTCCGAGTCATTTTCTGATCAGCCAATTCCACTGATGAGCAAGGTGAGAAACATATGCTGAAAAGACCACACAACTATCTAGATTGCAACTAAAAGAAAATGCACTAGGTGGCAAGCTGTCTAACTCACTTCTTTAGTGGAGTGCTATGGAATAGTTGAAAGGAAAGAACACTTGACACTTATTCAACAGAGTGTACAATACAATAAACTCAGGCATTTCACACTTCTTCAGCGGAGTGCAATTACAAAGCTTCCACTTATTCAGTGGGTAACAAATACAAATCTTTCCACTTATTCAGTGAAGTGAGCAAATTAAGCACTTCCACTTATTCAATGGAGTGAGCAATTACAATCCTTTCCACTTATTCAGCAGGGTAAACAAAACTTTTAAAAGCAGTGACCAAGCCCATTAGCGATACTACCATTTAATGTATTACAATGATATATCAAATGCAATACAACTCACATAACTGCTGCAACACTCCATAATAAGCTGAATATACATGGATAATCAAAGTAATAAGAACCCAACAAGCAGGGTACCTCAGATAGATGATAGTAAGGTAGGCTGCAGGTCTAATATCAGCTGTAACACGCTACAAACAGGTATAATCAGCAAGGAAATCATACAAAAACACAACCAGCTCATGCCCAACACACCTCAAATCGATCATAGGCTGAAATACAACCTCAAAACACACCGGGACTTCACCAAATCACATTGCAAGAAGAACATATCAAACTAGTTACAAAATTAAGACGTGCAGTTCTGATATGGTTCTGTTACAGTCAGTACAGAGGATTGTACGGCCCCCTTAAGCTCATGATAACACCAAAAGATCAACTCAGATTTGATACAATTATCCTCCAACAAGCTGAATGGCACAAATCAACATTAAAAACCTCCAAATATTGCAGCGCTTCAGTCCATAACTCACACACCTTCCTCACAGAGACACTCCAATTTATCGTATGGCCTCCTAGAGAATGGCACTGCCCTCACAACTTCAATCTGCTCCTTTAGAACTGTATGGCCATCACAATATCACTGTTAGCAGCCAAAACAACAGGGGAAGGGAAAGTATGATGCCCACAATGAAGGTTCCAGAATGTTAGGGCCAGGTTAAAAATGGTACGACCTACCTGGGATGTACAGCCAATGTCAATTTAACTCTCAATTCGCTACTAAAAATTTGAAAAACTAAAACACAACTACAAACTCTAGCAACAGAACATTATCAAAACACATCAAAATCACCCATACTGCAACAAAAACTCAAACTTCATTGAGTAGGTCACTGGTGATTCCTAAATGAAATCACACTAACCAGCTAGGGGGGTTTTCATCCCCAAGACCAGAGATCTCCTGAGGGTTTCCATCAAAAAAATTTGTGATGAACACAGGTTCTCTCCATATGCAAAAGCAAATAGCATATCATGCCTAACCTTTCAAATGAGCTCTCATCCTCCTTTGACAACTTTTCTAGAGGGAAAATATCGATAATAAAAAATAATAACTCCTTTTTTCCTCCACAGCATTCTTTTTTCCTAAAAAAATTATAACCCAATATGTAAAAACACCCCCTTGCCTACGAATCCCATTTGATGCACAACTCAAAACCTATTTAATAAATAATTTCACCAGGTTGTATTTTTTAATACTTTCACCATTAGACAACTTGAGTAATAATTATTTAATAATTCGATAATTTACACAAGATGTGGAAAGTATCAAATCGACACAACTATGCAATTTTGACCATATCAAAGTGATCTTTATGTCTTAGGACAATGATCTAAAGCAAATGGGTGACTTTCTAAAAATAGTAAACTTCTCCAATAAGTTTGGAGAGCTCCTAGAAGGTCATAAATCAATTCTAAAAGCATAACCGGGCTCACGAAGACCAACTAAGCTCACACCAACAACTCTACAAGACTCATCGTCCAAGAACTTCAGAGTTCTCCCTTACTGTTGTGACGGTTTCACACATCGCCCCATTGCAAATGGGGATCCCAACTTTTTCGCTTTCTAGGTTAGTTGTCTTAGCTTAGCCGCTGGCAGTTGTAGAGTCTTTTGCTATTAGCCTTAGCGTTGAAGAAGTATAGTTGCTCAAGAAGCCAGGAGGAAATCAAGTTACATCTCTCTCTTTTGGATGGAATGAAGACAGCCAGTTATCAAGGCTTTTGGAATGGATGACTCATCTTTTGCTTGCAGGGATAGGAATGAAATGAATGACTAAGGCATTAACAGTAACTTCCTTTGCCCTTCCTTGGCATTGACTGCCTTCCTTTGCCCTTCCTATGAGATGTGAAATGAAGCGACGTGAGATGAGGTGTCAAGTCAAAAGGGTTAATTGCACTTTATTGAAAGGCAGGTCGCATAGGGCAAAATTTGTCTATCTATGGGAAAATTTGCATTGCCCTCTGACAAGAGCGATTTCCATTGCCTAGACATCAAAGCAAATTTCTTCCTTTGCCATCAAAAGGGGTTGATTGCACTTTATCAAGAGGTAGGTCGCATGAAAGAAATTGGGCTCCGTTTGATGTGACTTCCATTGCTCATGCTTTGAAGCAAACTGCACTTCCATTGCTCATCGTTAGGAGCGAATTTCCTTTGCTGCTGGAGAGGAGCGAACTTCTTAGTTTGCCCATTATGTTGTCCAAATTCTTCCTTGTGATGATGCTAAGCGAAGCAATAGGAATGAACATTTTGGCGATTTCAAGTAACTTCCATTGCTCATCCTTAGGAGCGACTTCCATTGCCTATTCACAGGAGCAAACTATTGATGCATTTCCTTTGCTCCTCAATTGGAGCGAATTCACATGGAGAGCAAAACCTCAAGACAAATTGATGAAGAAGTGATGGAATGATGATGAAAGTTTGAATTTTAAGTCATTTCCTTTGCTCCTCAATTGGAGCGAAATTCACTTCCATTGCTCCTCAATTGGACAAATTTCCTTTTGCTCCTTAGAGGAAGTGAACTTCCTTTGCCACTTTGGAGGAGCGAATTTCCCTTTTTGCTTATTGAAAGAGATCAATTGATGGAGAACTTGATGAAAACTGCTGGAGATAGCAATTTGAAATCACTTCCTTTGCTCATCAATTAGAGCAAATTCCTTTGCTCCTCAATTGGAGCGACTTCCATTGCTCATGCATTGAAGTGGACTTCCTTTGGTCAAACAATGGAGCGAACTTCCATTGCTCATCAATTGGAGCAAATTCACACACACCCCTTCCCTTAAAGGCCTATAAAGGTTACAGTCAAAATCAGTCATTTGATCAGAATTACAAAGCGAATTCTCCTTCTATATAGCAGAGCAGCGAATTTTAAGAGAAGAAGCCGTGATTATAATCAGCAAAGGAAGCGAACTTCATCACAAAGATAGTGAATTCAGTCACCAAAAGGAGCAAATTTCATCAAGTGTAAGGCAAATTCATTCATCTACCTCCAACATCAGCGAAATTCCTAAGCATTATCAGACATGTCTTTGGATCAGATGCATCAATTCAGTGTTAAAACCATCCAAATCAGACAAAATCAGAGTTATAAGGAATAAAAGATGGATGAAATTAAGTGTATACTATGTGTGTTTGATACCTACTTGTTTGTTTTGCAGGTGGTAAAGGAGGAAATCAAAGGGGCCAGATTGTAGGGAGATCAGAACAGTACTACAATGAGGAAATTTCCACATCAAGGTCAAGGTCCAAGATACAAGGGAGATCAGAATCCTGCAACATGAAAGTCTATGCTATAAAGTGTATCAACAATCATCACAACTTCAATGTGGAACATGGAAATAGATGTCTTCAAGAGGAAGGATTTCATTGGCAAGCACAAGGGTATCAAGGAAAGTGACTACATAAGAAGTATTTTGAGGTATTCAGGAACTCTCACTGCATCATGATGACATGAAGAGCTCAAAACCTTGAAGTATAACGGAAAAATCATACAACTACCTCAGGGCAAGATAAGCAAGCAAAGATGGAGGATTGACTCGACCATAACAATGCTTCCCACCATCATCACCACATTGAGCGAGCTTGAGATGTTGAGTGTAGACACCTAAAAATGTCTCATTGATCGCATACTAATTATTCGTCTATTTAATTAAGTAATTCTTTAATTATTTGATTAAACTAATTTGTTCTTCTGATTATCACATTCAACACTTCTAATTATTCAATTATATTCTCAAATCAATTTAATCAATTAATCCTCTTACAAATATTAATTAATTGCGACATTTTCCTTAGTTAAATAATCTTTATTATTTAATTAGACTCATTTCTAATGTTTAAATAATTTCATTTAAATTATTTAAATTAATTAATTATTCCTCAGACCTCTAATTCCCGAAATTCTAATTCCAATTAATTTCATTTCATTTTCCCCAAATTCGAATCACTTAATTTCATTTCTTCCAAATTAACATTTCACCAAATGTGAATTTCAGTTAATTTCATGTGCATTTCAACATTCGAAAATCCAAATTCAAAATGAAAATCAAATTCAACTTCAAAATCCTACAGCACATGCTAAAATCAAAACTGATTGATCAGATCAGTTATCTAATCAGTTAACTCAGTTAACTCATCAATCATCCTTTTTAACTCTCAATCACCTTTTCTGACTGATCAATTAATCCACTTATTTCTCAATCAATTCAGTCATCTGATCCATCAACTCAATTAACTCATCAATCACCCTTTTTAACTCTCAATCACCTTTTCTGATTGATCAATTAATCCACTTATCTCTCCAATCAATTCAGTCATCTGATCCATCAACTCAGTCAACTAGCTAGTCTATTCAATCTACTGGTTAATCAATTCAGTTGACTCCTCAATCATTTTCAGTTGTTTATCAATCAACACTTGAGTTCAAATTCTCAACTCTTTTGTGTTAAAAATCTATAAATTCAACCTCATTTTCTCATTTCAAGCGAGAATCACAGGATCCAGAATTCTAGAATCATAGTCTTCAAAGTTATTGTCCATCTTATGTAGGAAATCAATGCAATACCTGAGATCCACCTACATCAACAATAATGGAGAAAAGCAATGGAAGCTTCAATCACATCAATTGAGGGAGTTTAAATTAGATTTAATTTCATTATGCAATTGATTCGATGTTATGTCATTGTAATTTAGGAGTAATTTGATTAGATTAGAGTTGGTGATTCACTCTGATAATCTAATTATGTCATTTACACTTAATTTACACCTAGATACATTTGGTGAACCCGACGTGAAATAGATCTAACCTTCATTTGCTATTTTGGTTGATTTTGCAAATTCGTAAGTGCCCAGGAAAATAAGAATATGCAATTGATCAGACAGAAATTCACAATTGCAAATATTTCTCCGTAATTGCCATTAAAATCTGTTGCAATTGACAATAAAATCCACCACAATTGCTAACATGATCCGCAATTGCTCAAAAGAGAGAAAGAAAAAAAAAATTATTTGTCGTTTCTTAATTAGTTGATCATGCGCAACTAACCCATAAAAATCTTTCAATTTTGGAAATTCTCATTTTTTGCATAAAATGTGTCTAATCCAATGGCAGGAAAGGTAACCTTCAAAATCTCAGGTGCAAGGAGGGCAAGACAGCATAGGAGAGAACAATGAACATACCAAAGACTCCTAAAAGCAGAAAGAGAGCTTCGCGAAATTGAAGAAAAAGAAGCAAACGCCCAAATATCATAGAAGCATCCACCGATTCATTGCCAAATACAAATTTTATGACAACATTGATGTGATGGCTCGTGTGATTTGGGATAACATCATTGCAGAATAAAATCTCTATCTTCTGTCTTTTGCTGCTGTCTAAAAAAAAAAAATTCTTTTGCATTTAACTGATGAGCAATTGACCTGATATTGCTACACAATTGTTCAGACATCAATTCGCAATTGCTATCATAGTAATTCGCAATTGCCAGTTTGGGTTTTTTGCATTATGTCTTTATTTAGTTCTAGTTTATATCAAGATTACTCTCTGTTTGTGAAAAGACAAAGCTCTGTAACTGAGAAAATTAGGTTGGATAGCCCACCATATGTCTACTAACGTTTTTTCTTTGCAGGGTTAGAGTAGAAAAAAAAAAATTGGTGTTGTTAAAAAGAACAATACAACTTTCATCATTGCTATGATGGTTAAAATGAACCCCATGCCTTTTTGGAACGAAGTCTCCAATAGTTTAGAAAACATTGCAATGAAGCTTTAAAAGGAATCATTGTTCTTCATGTCTTCAAGGTGATAGGTATATGCTCTCCCCTTTTTGGGGTGATCAAAAAGCCAAACCCACCTTTTTCATGCTTTATTTCATATTCTGCATTAGGATAACACCTTTAGAAGGTCTGCCTCCCAAGTAGCCCATAAGGACAAGTGAGAGGGAACGACCTAAGTGGCAACGGCTAAAGCCAAGTAATCCAAGCCACTATAAATAAATGCGTATGTGATGAAAATCATATGTGATGAGTGATACATGTTGTCACAACGGCGTTATGCCTCCCTCAGTGCCTATACGGCACGTTAAAATCTGTAGAGTGTAGCCTCTACAAACTGGGAGACCTCCCTCAACGGAGTGTAAAACATTGTTGATTGTGACCACTCGAACGGAACCTTTTCTAAACACCTTAGAAATTAGAAGCCCAACTGAGTCAGTAACCAAACACTTGGATTATCACAGTGCAAGGGTGGGGAAGAATCCGCCCCCAAGACACTCACCATATATCTCCCAGGATAACGGGTCAATTGAGAAGCAATCTTCTTTGGTCTAATTTCCGGAAAAAGGGAAAAAAACGGGTGCACCCTAGGGTGTGACAGGGTTGTTTGAGCTAACGGAATATCAAGATGTGGGTTGTGGTAATACTTGTGACCTTTTGACCATTAGGAGAGTCTGCTTGATGTGCTATCGATTAACCAAATACCATCGAAAACAAAATGGGGTCTTGAAAAAGATCTCAAGATTCATGAAGATTTGAAAAAGTCCTTCAAACAGTGCTCTCTTTGATCATGCCAAGTTGTTTTTCATTTCTTTGCTATTGTGTCTTTGCAACATTTTCAAAAAGATCAAACCCCTCAACAAAGTTGTTGACGTGTATTTTGTACACTATCAAACACAGAATAAAATACCCAAGGGTACCTTATCCTCTCTTGAATAAAGCCTCTGATTGCTGAAGATGTCGCGAAAAAGGATCAATCAAGATGACTCCAAGGTTCTTCGATGTAGGGTCTCTACGTGTGGATAAGCACCAGTGGTCGTTGTGAATGCTGTTTCATCAAGGGGCCTTACATTTTCCGAGCTGCAGGAACAGAATTTCCTAAAACTAGCAAGTTCTCAAAAAAGATCAAAAGGTAGGGTTTGCAAGAGATGAATTATAATCTAATCCTAAGAATGACTCAATGTAGGCTAGACTTGGTAAGATTCTACCAATTTCAGTATTGCCAAGCAATTACAACTCTACTGGAATTGATGCGATCTTCTAAGGTGATTAGTGATTTTCAAATCATCAAGAATTAGAAATACTACCACAAAGGTACGTATCAATAGTCCAAGAATGATTGAAGGTTCAAGCAATCCAAATATCTCCAGTTGACCACACAAGGCGTCCTTACAATCAGTAAGAAGCTAGTGGTTTGGAACGTGAATCTCACCAAAGATCAAGCTCAACACTTAGTCCTTCAAACTTAAATACTATTTCAATTGAGAATGATTCAAGAAAGTAAACAACCATGAAGATAGCCACAAGAATTGCAATAAAACACCATAACTTCAATATTTTATTGATCTCAAAGCCAAAATAGACAACAATTGCTTGAAATTCCTTCTTCAATGCTCAATCTTGCTACAAAATGACTTTCTTCTCTCTAAAATCTAAAATCTGATTTCTAATCTCTCATCTAATATCTCATATCTCATTTCTAATGACAAAATGAAAATGAGTGAGGGTATATATAGCATCCTCAATTACAATGAACGGCCCAGATCGAACGAAGATCAACGGCTGAGACTCTGACACCTAAACCCTAATTAGGGTTTGTTACAAAAAGTTCCCCTTTTATTGAACAATATTAAATGCATAGCCAAATATTTAATTGGCACAAAAATCTAGGAAACATAGACCAATGATAATTAAGGCACCACATCATCTACAACAACCTCTCTTCTAGAACCTTATTCCCTTTCCAATGCTCTTTCTTAGCATATGCAATGAATCTGGACACAATTCCTTCAATCTCAGCAATAGGAATCTCGGGAAGATTCCTCATTCGTTCCTCCAAGTGGATAACCTGATCAAAGGCCTTGAGAAGAGCCGCATCCCATCCAGGTTCGAGTTCTTTGATCTTCTCAATCAGGAGCATAATAGCGAACATTTGATCCCGTTGCCCATCTGTGATGACATTCTCATCCTTGCAAAAGATGACCTTGACCCTTTCTTCCAACTTTTGAAGGTCCACATCTGTCTCAACTTCGATCCTTCTGCCCAGAATGGTACATAACACCTCAAATACCTTGTCCTGAATTGGATGGATGACTCCTTCAACTTGATTGCATTTGGTGCTGATGTCTTCGAAAAGAACCTCCTTCATCTGGAGTAGAGTTGACCACTGGAGTAACTATGAGCTCCTCCATCCATTATCTTTTCTTGTGCTAGGATCTTCCTTGGTGTTTGCCTGATTACTTGTAGAACAGGAATGATAACATCTCGTGTGAGTGAAAGCGGCTACTGTTATCATCAGGTTGTGGACGATCTCAAGGACCTGGATAGCTCGATGGATTGTCTGCATCATTCTTGTTGCAAATTCAAAGGCAACTGTGTGGGATTTGTCCATCCAAGAGCTCATAAGCTGAACCAAGCTCTTGACTCTCTCTGCCTCGCCAACTGATTCAAGGGGAAGTGCTTGCACAGGAGACACTGCTGGATCTTGACGTCCCAAGGGCTGATTGAGATGGCTAAAGTAGCCTCTCCAAGCACCGACCTCTCTTTCAAGCTTTCTATTCTTTTCCATTTCTTCCCTAAGCTTGTCTTTAAGTGCCTCAAATGAATCGGTTGCCTCATCCAGTGCCTGCTCAACAGTAAGTGGACCAAGTTCAAATGTTTCTACATCATACTCTTCTGCAAGGATTTCACCTTCATACTTGTCCACTGCTGGTGTAGCTATCTGTAACTTCCTGGACCCTGTCTCATCTCTGATCATCTTGGACATCTTGGTGGCCTTCTTCTTCTCCGTTACTTCCTAAGAATTTCCTACAAGGCTCTCTAAGCCAATCACATTATCTTCATCCTCAATCACAATCACCCTTGTCAATCTCTCCTTCAACCAATCTGGAATGGCGGATCTTGTCTCTCTGACTTGTATTTCTTTAGGCAAAGGTTCTTCTTCTCGAAGGGGAGATGTCACTTCATCATCATTCTTGTCTTCATGTAGCTCATTGACTTGGGGAGATCGACTTGACGAATGCTGAGGTGCCTTCCCTCTTTCAGGTCTATCATTCTGTACTATTGACTCCATAGATTCATCCACGTCAGGCATCGCCATCTCTTGTCCTTCAGCTTGACTTGTCCTTTTCTCATGTCGAGATGATGTACCTGATGAGCGATCTCGATTAGCCTCTTGCTTCTTGGAGGGTTCCCTTTTCTCGGGTCTTTCTTTCCTCTTCGTGCCTCTAGGATGAGAATTGTCTTCACTTGCACTTGCTCCTCCTTCTTCTGGTCTTTCCTCCAAAGTATAAGTCATTGGTACGTTCTGTTCTCTTAACTTTTGATGTTGTACATCCACCCATCTACGAGTACAGGACAAAACTGGAGCCATCAAAGCTCTCAAGTCTGTAATCTCAGGCTCGTTCCAATCTATCTTCACTGTTTTGTCCTCTCTATCATAGGATGACTAGAGATGTCTGCCACTGCCCTGAGCTTGATCGGCCACTCTGTAAACTTTGCATTTCCTGATGAAATCTAAAGGTAATTTGGAATGCATCTTTCTTTTCACTTCTAAATCACTTGAGAGATTCATCCAAAAGTCTTCTACCTGAAATTCGTGCTTGTACTTCCTACCATATGTTTCTTCTATATACCCATAAGGATCAAAATTCTCCCTTGAGGCAAAGAACGTGAATGAATATGAGGCCAACTCCCTCTCTGCATCATCTAAGGCTAGAGCATTAGGACATACCTCAACTGAATTCCCCAATATGATGGGCACGGGAGCTCCATTTCTATGCCTGTGTCTGAATGTCTTCGCATAGTCTGCCAACTGCCTAGCCACCTCAAGTAGCACTATCTTGTCTGTCGGATACCTCAGCAACATGTAGGGGGGTGAAGGACATCCATGGACTCTGATATATGTAAACTTTTGAAACTGGATGAACCAAGCACCGTACCACTTTATAAGTTCTTGTGCATCTTGAGATAGTCGATTGTGAATCCCGCCTTGTAATATCCTAGTGATGTTCATCGTGAAGGTATCATTGACTAACTTGTAGTCACTTCCTGGTGGATGATGCAAATGAACATAAGACTCACAAACTCTAACTTCTCCGGGTCCTCTTCCGATCACTCCTCTGTGAGGTAGTCCTGCATATTCGAAACTCCTGATCAAGGCATATATGACGTATGAGCTCATGTGAAATGACTTGGTAGCCTTTAGTCTTCTCAACTGCACGTCCAAGCAATGGCTAATAATTCTAGCCCAATGAATCGTTCCTTTTCCTTGAACTATCACTTGGATGAAGTAGAACATCCACTTCTCAAAATAGAAGGCTTGAGGAGCCCCTGTAACTCGATTGAGCAAAGTTATCAAATCTCTGTACTCCTCCTAGAAGTCGATCCTATGTGGTGTGTTGGGAATCTTGCTCAGGCGAGGACGACTTTTGAGTAACCAACTCTTATTGATGATGCTCAAGCAAGAGTCGAGATCATCTTCATACATCGACCTGGCTCCTTCTAAGCTTTTGTAAATCATATCTTTATGCTCTGGAAGATGGAGAGCCTCACTTATAGCCTCCTCTGAAAGGTAAGCCAAAGTGTTCCCTTCCTTGGACACGATTGATCTTGATTGTGGGTCATAATGGCGAGCACACTCGATCATCAGCTCATGGCACTGGACCGTTGGAGGGAAACCGGCCACCTTAATGATGCCACTTTCAATTATTCTCCTTGCGACGGGTGATGGCTTGCCAATGTAAGCGACCTCTCGAAACTTCCTCACGCTGAAGTTTCCCAAGTTGGTATCTCCAATGTTGCTCCACTTGGACACGATCTTAGTCTCCAATTCTTCATTCCTCTGATCTTCCTTCATGAGAGCTGGACGACTAGTGGATGCTCTTGCCTTTGGGGTCGCCATCTTGACACCTACACAACATTTCATAATGAGTAATATATTTTGCAACGTAGAAATATAGAGTAGAAAGGAAGATTTAAGATTTTAATTAGGAAACTTCATGATAAATCTTTGAGTTATCATTTCCTAATTAACTATGCAATTTTCAAAAACTTGAAGTTCAAAATTCAAAATCTCATCATTGGGACTAGGATGATCTTGCCATACCTCCACTTGAGAATTAATTCTAAAAAATGATGCAAAAATAAGGAGAATTCGCTAGGCAAAAATGTAGATTGAAGTCCTTCCTTTAGTAAAATGCGCCTCCTTTAATCTTCTCAAGCATCAACTCCGCCACCTTAAGCCTTTAACACTTAGGATAATTCGCTCCAACTAGACCAGATTTCGCACCTCCTTCCTTGCTCCTCAAATCGCACTTGAAATAATGAATGAATGATGATTAAAATTGCTCAAAATACCCCCATTATATAGGGCGCTCACCATTTCATCTCCCCATAGGCCGACTTGGCAAAATAGGCCAAAAAATAAATAAAATTAAAAAAAGAAGAGGCCGACTTAATAAAATGGATAAAAATATACTTCAAGCGCTCCTTTTTCAATTTTAATTTAATAAAAATTAATTTTAAATGCCTTTATAATTAAAATTTCGATTTTCTAAGGCTCAAAATTAATTTATTAAATGCCATGCGCCTTTATTAAATGCCAATTTAATTAAAATTTTTCAAATATTTTGAAGTTGATGATTTTGGCATTTCATGCGATTTGGAGGATGTCAACGTTAGGATATGGCAAAAAACAATGAATGCACATGTTAAGCGCTCTGGTCCCTTGGAGAGGGACAAGAGCACTTTTTCATTTTTAGGCTAGGATTCTCAATTTTTAAAGTCAAACCTTTGTTCACCATGTTTTAGAGGATCCTTACCATCTCACACAACTTTGCCTTACCATAATCTCGGAGAGAATTTGTTGATTTCATAAAAAGTGCTCTGGTCCTTCAGTGAGGGACGGGAGCACTTTTGAGTCCATTGCATGAATTCTTGATCACATTAATCTTCAATTTACCCTCAAGGCGTAGAATATCGTATTTCACTCCATCTTGAGCCTTGGTAATAAAAATATCCTTTCAAAATGCAAGGTAAATGGTCATATTTGAAAAAAGCGCTCTAGTCCCTTGGTGAGGGACGGGAGCACTTTTGCAATTTGTCGTCAAAATTTGCAACTCTCGCATCTCAATTCCACTTCAAGGCATTTTAAACACCTTTACAAACTTGCGCCTTGGCCTCAATTTGTCCAAAATTGGTGAGAAAGGCTAGATAACATGTTAAGTGCTCTGGTCCTTCAGTGAGGGACAGGAGCACTTTTTGCCCTCTAAGCCAAATTGTCTCACTTTTCGTCTCGAAATTCCTTTGCTAGGGAAGATTTCATCTTACTTCATGCTATGAATAGAAGTTAATGTCCAATAAAGGTCTAAAATTGTGCATATAAAGAAAAGTGCTCTGGTCCTTCAGTGAGGGACGGGAGCACTTTTTACCTTCTAGGCAAAAACTTCATCATTTCATTGTCTTCAATCAAGTCTGGATGCTTTATCATGTTCATTTCGTCCTCCACCATGCCTTTGATGTTTCAATTTGACCAAACAAGGCCAGGAATGGCTCAAATAAGCCTTTTCGCCTTTGTCCTTCAGTGAGGGACGGGAGCACTTTGCCTTGGTCCCTTGGAGAGGGACGGGACCACTTTTTCTTTCAACCTTCAAAATTCACCATTTTTGTGCCTTCGAAATCTTCAAAAGTATCAAGTCATGTCCAATTATCATTCCGGAAGACCCTGCACAAAACAAAATAGAAAAGTTAGTGACAAAAATGCATAAAATAACATTTGTGCTCTGGTCCCTTGGAGAGGGACGGGAGCACTTTTGTCCTTTCTGGCTAAAATATTCAAAATTTAGGTCTCCAATCATTTCACAAGGCAGAGTTAGGTCATCTTCAAGGCCAGGAATCAGTTAGCAAGCTCTCGCAAAACAAGAAATTGCACTTAGTATGAAATTCGCCCTGGGCCTCCAGTGAAGGACAGGAGCACTTTCTCTGTTTCAGGCATCATCTTGCCTCCGAAATTTGATCAAAATTTACCTAGGCAAGAATATACAATTTCATCTTCAAAATACTAACACTTAGACAAAATTTGAATTTTCCCTCAAAAACCCTAACTAGACCTAACCTGAGACATATCTGACCTTCCTGACAGACTTATCTTACTTCAATCTCAATCCTCGGGAGGACGCTTAATAACTTTCAAAATTTGACTGGACTCAGCTTGAAAAATATCCAAAAGAAACCCCTAAGGCTTAGCCCTAGTCCAGACAACTCACTCACTCACTCACTCAAAACCCTAAAAACAGAGAGAAGAACAGGCAAAACAAAAGCAAAAAGAGGGGGTCCCCATTTTAATGGGGCGATGTGTGAAATGGTCACAACAAAAGTCAAATTTCAACATCAGCAAGATCAAATCCCTCAACAAAGTCAAGTTTCAACATCAACGAGATCAAACCCCTCAACAAAGTCAAGTTTCAATATCAACAAGATCAAAACCCCGCAGCAAACAAGCTTGTCAAGATCAACAAATCAATCAAACGTTGCAACATTCTAGAAATGGAGAAAACATCTTACATGTTGTGATCCTAGGTCCAAACCAATCAGGCAAACATCATGGACTGGCGTTATGCATTTTGTAGGGAAGGTGAACAATTCATCCCTTCCATTCCTATTCCATCACTATCCATAGAGATCTTAGCTCAACAAATCAATACTTTGCAACAACAAATGAGAAACATGATTAGTCCTAACAACCATAGGGACTGGTTAGAAAAAATGATGAGAGAAGTGATAACCACGAGGGAATCATTATCAGGCCAACCTTCTTTTTCTTGTGAGATCATTCAAACATACCAATCATATCAACCAAACATTCAAGCTTCTTTCAACCCAACATATCAAACATACCAATCACATCAACTCAACATTCAAACTCCTTTCAACCAAAACCAAAACTCTTTCAACCAAAACCAAAACTCTTTCAACCCAAACCAAACCTTTTTCGACCAAAATCAAACCTCTTTCAACCCAAATCAAAACCCTTTCAACCAAAACCAAAACTCTTTGAACCCAAACCAAATCCCTTTCAACCAAAGTCCAAATCAATCATATCTATCCACCATTTCATCATCCCTTGAAGTTACACAAGAGCAATCCACACCATCTCTATTCAATAACACAATCTCCCAAGGGGTATCCATAGCACAAATCCAATCTAATCCAAGTCATGATTCAGAGAGTCATTCAAAATCCTTTCTCATCAAGTCAAAATGTTGAAACCTTCCAAGAATCTCCCATGCATATCCAAACTCCTTCCTAGTGTCGAGAGGATAATCCAAAATCAGAAGAAATGAGTCATGAAATAAATCAACATCAAGGACAAACCCTTTCATCTTACCCAATTTTTTATCAAGATCCCACCGATCAAGAGTCTTATGATGATCCCCTCATTCTTTTCTATTCCACTCATAATAACACCCTTGTTTCTCAAGAGCAAGATGTTCTTTCAAGTCCCATCCAACATCCACCTCCTAAGCAAGATCAGGATAGCCCTTCTATCCTTCATAATAATCCCTTTCCAAGTAAAGATCAAAGCATACCTTTACCTTCATGTCCTAAACAAGATCTCATTATTTCTCCAGATTCTTGTCAAGATCCCTCCATCCCATCATTTCCATCTCATAATCCTCCATGTCTCTCACAAGATTCCATCTCACCAAATGAATCTACCATTTCTCTCACAAGATTCCCTCATGATCCCAATGCCTCTACACAAGTTGTTCATGAACCCCTCATCAATGAAATCACCAATCCAAATCATACTACACAGGGCAATTTGTCAACAATTGTATGTGCGCCATCGTCAAATGCCAATGTGGAGACAAAAACAAACATAGAACCAGCCAATGAGATCAACACCTGGTTGGCTTCATCATACTCTTCAAGTGCATCAATAAAAACAGGCATAGCACCCACTTATGTCACAACTTTGAAACCAGAATCTATTTGCCTCATACACCCACACTTGAAAGATTGGGGGCAAGAAGATCTACCACAACCGAATTGGTTTGAAAATAAGGAGGCTATAGCAAAAACTATGCATGAAAGACACTCAGCTGAATATCCTATTGAAAAAGACAGGTTCATCCAACTCTTCAAACAAAGACCAATGACTTATCTACACAAAGTTCATACCAGCTCAATAACAATATGCACCTAAAAAGATATTACATCTAAGGGTGGGTTCATTTCAATTTTCAGTACTGCATTTGCATATTTCTTTACTGCATTGCATATCTTCATTTCAGAGTACATCACAGTTACTTGCATATCACCATTGCACAACATATAGTTGCATATCATTATTGCTTTCTCATATAGCTGCATCAATAAAAACATGATAATTGTCCAAGTCATTCACCTGTCTGCACTAAAAGGAACGAAGGTTGTCTCATTTCCTAGATACTTGATTATGAAGTCTTTAGGAGGCCTTTAGTCATTCATCTTCAAAATCACCTTGCAATTGGGCTTTATCCATGATTGTGTAGAGGTTTTACCATTGGAACTTGTTACCCAAAATCTATCAATTGCTATATATCACACATTAATCAATAGCTCTAAGTCATTACAGATACCTAGTTGGTCAAGTGGCTAGTGAAAAATCCAATATTTTGCTTCAGCGCCGCTGTAATTGTCATACCCAAGTGGGTTTTATTACTTACAAGTCAACGCAAGAAAATGAAGAAAAGAAAAGAAAAATACTATACCAATATCCATCTGAAGGCAAAATAAACAATGATATATTACTGAAATATCACGCATACAAGTGCGACAATAAAAGCTTGACTATGGGAACATGCAAATAACTCCAGCAGAGCTATGGATACCTGTTGGCAATTGAGCAATATTTGAGAGATTACAATGCATAACCTCGTCGAAGCCCTAAAAGCTTGCTGGCAGCGAGGCTCTATCCAGGATGCTTTTGAAGTTAAAATAACTCACGTAGCTGGCCACATAGGATTCCAAGGGTCTTTAATGGTTATAAGAGTCAAAATGAATTCATTTGCACACACATGGGAAAAAAGAAGATCAAAGTTTCAAGAATTGGTGAAGTTTTCCGCGCCTCCATTCATAAATCGTGGTTACATAGTGTGTTAGGTTGGATGGTCTAAACTCTTTTGAGAACGGATTGAACTCCTATCTCTGAAACGTTTCACACCTTCAATTCAATTAGTGCATTTCAGAATGAAGAACGCACACAATCATCCTTGTTTGAATAGGAATTGCATCTTCATCTTGTATACTGCATTAGCTTAGCTCATGTCAAAAATTCATTGTCTCCATGTGCATCACCTATATCATCATGTCATATAGGTCTACATACTGGGGGCATAGCTGAAAAAATCCTTAAAAAATCAGAAAACGTCCTCAAAAAATCCAAAAAATGCCCTGAAAAAATCGAAAAAATCGCAATGTCTTGAAAAAAGCCATTAAAAATAAAAAAAAATTAAAATCAAAAAATCAAAAATCAAAAATCAAAGCAAGAAAACATGGGCCATCCATCAAATCAAATCAATAACAGACAAACTCTCAAAGTCTACAATCAAACTGATCACATGTCTTGTTAATCAATCTATCGATCAAACTTTATCAAACATCAACATGTCTTATACAAGGAAGGGTACACTCGAAACCAGACAGATCGATCTTATACGAGGTACTCACTCTTTGAAACCAAACATTCCTATCAATGATCACACAAATCAAAACAACGACATAGATGAGTATGACTACTAGAATTTTTTCCAAGTTAGTCTTATCTTTATCAATTAATGGCAAGTCATGTTTCATCAATACCAAAAACATCAAAAAATTCAAAATCAAACAAAAACATCAAAAAACTCAAAATCAAACAAAAACATTGTAAAAATATCAAAAAAATCAAAAACATAAAAAGTTGAAAAAAATAAAAAAACATCAAAAATACAAAAACATTGAAAATCAAGCCTAGAAAATGGAAATCCGCAATTGATGTTAAAATCCCACGCAATTGCTAATATTTATCCGCAATTGATGTTAAAATCTCACGCAATTGCTATCAAAATCTCTGGCAATTGCTAAAATCCACTACAATTGCCAAAAAGGGGCAAAAAAATAAAAAATAAAAATATCAATCCACAATAAACAAAAACTTTGAAAAATCAATTGAAAACTTGCAATAACATGTCTTGCAAGAATCAAATATCCTAGCAGCTATCCAACAAACACTTTGCATGAAGTTCACAAAGGATATAGCTATCTTAAACCAAGCATCTGCAATCAAACTGAACAAGTCTTATCAATCGTATCAACTATCCTTATCACGTGATCATTATCTTGTCTTAAACAGAAGAGGATACACTCGAAACCAGATAGGTCAATCTTAAAAGGGGTCCGCAACTTTCTGAAACCAGACATTATCAACTATCACATCAAGCAATCACACGAAGACACAGATCAATATGGCTGCTAGATTTTGTCCTAGTTAATTTTTATCTTTTATCATTTGGCGAGAGATTATGTAACTATGCTACTCAAGGATGTCCACAAGTGACTAGAGGAGCCGTGATGGGCATGATTTTTTTCTTTGTTTGTTGTTTGTGGTGTGAACCAATGAAGTCCTGGGGCAATAGTTCCAGTGGGTGTCTGTGATTGGTACGTTCATTCGACAAGTATCCCATGAAGGATAACTATGCTTGTGACTACCGTACATACCTCGACCCCTGTTGCTATTCCTAGAGTGGAGGGTTCATTCCTTGTCTGCTACGTGTTTGTTCTTTGCAATGAGATATCTATGCATCTTGGTTCCTTATACCCTAGTGTACAAAACTTCATTGTTACATAATAAGGCTCAATGATGAAAATGTGTTGCACTATGAATAACGACAAGAAGACTATTCACCATCAATCAAATCATCATCATATCATTTCAATTCACACCAATTGTTTCTAATCTCATCATGTTGATTGTCTCTTCAAATCATTCTCTCATCAAGAATCTTTTCTTGAATCAACCTTTTCAATTCTTTCAATCATTCTAACACGATCTCTCTCATCACTTAATTCCAATCTTTTCATCTATAATTCTATCATTTCCTCACATCAACTATTCTATCTATCTATCAATTATTCTTCACTTTCATCATATTTTGATCTATCATTTGTTTTATACAGGATGTGTCCTTCCTAAAACCAGGCACGATCATCTATCTTCGTCTTATACAGGATGTATCCTTCCTGAAACCAGACGTCTTGATCATTTTTGTCTTATAAAAGATGTGTCCTTCCTGAAACCAGACTTTATCTTTATTAGATCAATTAGATCAATCCTATCAATCTACAAATCACTTCAACCATTTCTTTTCTATAATCAAACTCATTTGCATCATCAAGTCAACCATTCTTCCATCTTTCATCTAACATTCTTTTTTCAAGAGATCATTCATGCCTTCAATACACAAACAATCTCTCGAGGGGGCATCATACCTCCATTATCAAGGCATATTGGGGCAGAAATTTTTTGTTTTCTTTGAAACAATGTCGCTTTGACATTGTCTCAAGGAGGGGCAAATGTAGACACCTAAAAATGTCTCATTGATCGCATACTAATTATTCGTCTATTTAATTAAGTAATTCTTTAATTATTTGATTAAACTAATTAGTTCTTCTGATTATCACATTCAACACTACTAATTATTCAATTTTTATTCTCAAATCAATTTAATCAATTAATTCTCTTCCAAATATTAATTATTTAATTAATTGCGACATTTTCCTTCATTAAATAATCTTTATTATTTATTAAACTCATTTCTAATGTTTAAATAATTTCATTTAAATTAATTAAATTAATTAATTATTCCTCTAATTCCCGAAATTCTAATTCCAATTAATTTCATTTCATTTTCCCCAAATTCGAATTTCACTTAATTTCATTTCTTCCAAATTAACATTTCACCAAATGTGAATTTCAGTTAATTTCATGTGCATTTCAACATTTGAAAATCCAAATTCAAATCCAAATTGAAAATGAAAAATCAAATTCAACTTCAAAATCCTACAGCATATGCTAAAATCAGAACTGATTGATCAAATCAGTTATCTAATTAGTTAACTCGGTTAACTCATCAATCACCCTTTTTAACTCTCAATCACCTTTTCTGACTGATCAATTAATCCACTTATCTCTCCAATCAATTCAGTCATCTGATCCATCAACTCAGTCAAATAGCTAGTCTATTCAGTTTACCGGTTAATCAATTCAGTTGACTCCTTAATCAACCCTGTTAACAGATCAATCAAAATGAGTTAACAGATCAATCAATTTCAGTTGTCTATCAATCAACACTTGAGTTCAAATTTTCACCTCCTTTGTGTTGAAAATCTATAAATTCAACCTCATTTTCTCATTTCAAGCAAAAATCACAGCATCCAGAATTCTTGAATTACAGAAAGTTATTGTCCATCTTATGCAGGAAATCAATGCAATACCTGAGAGCCACCTACATCAACAATAATGGAGAAGAGCAATGGAAGCTTCAATAACATCAATTGAGTTAAAATTAGATTTAATTTCATTATGCAATTGATTTGATGTTATTTCATTGTAATTTAGGAGTAATTTGATTAGATTAGAGTTCTTGATTCGCTCTGATAATCTCATTATGTCATTTACACTTAATTTACCCCTAGATACATTTAGTATCAAGAGATATTGCTCAACATTCCTTCATGATAATCTATTGAGTCTACAAGCAAACTGAGGTGTCAACCTAGTCATCATTCCACCAATTGAAAGGTTCTACATCAGCATGTCCGGATTCTGTGAACCAAGCTCATCCATGGGGACACAAATTCCAATGTACCTACCCCCACTATCTATTGGTCAAATATTCAAGAGAAGACATGTGTCCAAATATTGTAATTATTTCATTGGCCAGAAGGAACTGTTTTAAGAAACCCTAATTAGGGTTTTCATCTTGTAATCTCGATCATTGATCTCAAATCAATATGAGCCTTTGAATTGTAATGAGCTCTCTATATAAGGCTCAAACCTCTCATTTGTAAAGGTTAATAGTTAATAGTGAATAGGAGGTTAATAGCAAGTTAATGTTAGAAAAGTAGAAGAATAGATAGAAGCTAGGTGTTAGAATAGATTAGGAGAAGAAGAGATTGTTGCAAAGGCTTGTAAATGGAAGTACTCTTTTCATTGAAGATATGGTGAAATTTGTTATTTCAACAAGCTAAATGGTTTCTACTTCTCATTTGCTTTCATGTTGATTAGTTGAATGATAGAGCGTTGTACGTGATTCATGGTGAAACTCTTAATCCATACCACTAGCAGTTTGTTGATTGCAAATTTGCCTTGTGTGGTCATCTGGAATACTTGAATGAACTTAAGTTCAATTGTTATTCAATCATTGATATGCATTCAATTAATGGTGTCTATGCTTGATAATGATTTGAAAATCATCTCATTTCCTTTAAAGATCGCACTAAGCTTTGCGGAGTTGTTCCTTTGCATGTCAAAGCAAGGCTTAGTGGAGTTTCACCAAAGATTATCCATTGTCTCTTGCATTCTTAGGAGTAGCATAGTCTTCTTAAACCCTACATCTTTTGCCCTTTTTTTATTCTCCAAACAAATAGTTAGAATCTAAGTTCCAGCAATTCAAGCAAATTCAATTATTCAATGTAAGTCCTCTTGGATTACCAGCAATCACATCAACCATTGAGCTTATCCACACATTGTGACCTGACAATAGGAACCTTGGAGTTGTCTCATTTGATTGCGAAGCATAGCATTTAAGAGACTTTATTCAAGAGAGGATAAGATACCTTGGTATTTTATTCTGTGTTCGCATGTACATAAAAAACACATCAACACTTACCAATTAGCCTACGGGAAAATTCGAAAAATAGACTAATTGTTTGCAAATTGATCATCCTCAAGAAGGGGACATTACACTTCATTAGCTGCAAATACAACTATACCCACTCTCTCTATACACTCCTCAATCAAACACCTATATTTACAAAGTTTACAAAGCAAATATAGATGCTTCTAGAAATGGACGCCTAAAAAGGCCACATGGCAAGTTTTTAGCACTTGCATGCATGCATAAGCACCTCCTTGCATGCAACATGCAAAACTCAATGCCTCCTTGTTATGTAAGGCACATGCATATGCAAAACTCAACATGCAAAGCACATGCACATGCAAAATTCCACCTATCATGGCAACTTCTACTTCCGACTCTTACATTGTCATAGTTCCTATCATGGTTAAACTAACAAATGACAATGAATTAACTTCCACAAAATGG
This sequence comes from Cryptomeria japonica, assembly GCF_030272615.1. Taxonomy (NCBI): domain Eukaryota; kingdom Viridiplantae; phylum Streptophyta; class Pinopsida; order Cupressales; family Cupressaceae; genus Cryptomeria; species Cryptomeria japonica. Next base: position 10,041,155 of record NC_081412.1, on the reverse strand, counting down.
GATGCCTATCTCCTTAAAAAAAAGGAGCCTCCTTACATGTAAAATGACACCACTCCCAAGGCAACTCTCACTGACATTACCACATGCACATAAAAAATTACAAAATGCTAGGAAATATCAAAGGTTGACACACCTTAATTCCAAATGTTCCATAGAGTTTCATGACAAGGGGACGGGTTTCAAGGACCAGGGGACGAAGGGCCTAAATTTGGTGACAGTGAGGGGATAGCGGGGGGACGGTGGTGGAGTGGTGGTTGGGGGGGCCGGTGCTGATAAAAAAATAGACGTGAATTGAAATCTTCAAGTCAAAATCTGTAGTTTAACATCTCTGTGAATGCCCCATGAAAGGCCAACTAGTTTTCACAAAGTTAAAGGTTGCAATCAGTATATAATGGCATGTGCCATATAGCAAGCAAGAGTGGCAGAAGTGGTGGTGTTGTGGGGGGACGTTTTCCCCAAGTCCCCAAGGCTCGGAAATGTCCCTGTACAGGGGACGCAGATTTTTTTGGGGGGAGATGTGTCCCCATGGAACACTGCAGTTAATTCCCAAGATGGATATCTTGAATTCCAACTTGATTTGATGTTTTAGGCTATATAATTTTGCTGACATATTTGTTTTGCAAGTTATATTGGTCTAATCCATTGTTTTGTGTAGGTTCTATGTTGTTCAAAATTAATTTCTTATGCAAGATTTATATTATCTAATGTATTGATTTTGTAGGTTCTCAGCCTGGGGACATGGTTACCCCACTCATAGAGCTCTACATCCTCTACAATATTCTTTTTGGGTGTCTTAATATATATACTTTCCAATGTTTCCTTTATTTACTTTTGTATGCATATTTAGTATAGTTTATAAGTTTGCTAAAGTGGGGGCGAAATGTAATGTTGAAAATTGCATACCCTTGCAATTTCATGCTATGTTTTACACTCACTTTAGTGTTCATCTCTCTAGGCATATTTTTAGCCTTTTACTTAGTTTTTTGCCCTCTCGATGTCAAAGACTTGGCTCCATTGTTCTTCCTCAAGCTTGTGTCACAAGTGTCAGTCTTGGATTATTCCTAGCATGCTGGACCTTTTCTGAGCTAGATTTGTTCAGGCACTAGTGTGACATGCAAACATGTGCTCGATGCACTAGCATTTTGCAATAATTCATCATTCTATGTTTGTTTCTAGGCATTTCATCCTCTGCCACCTTTCCAGTCGACAAGTAACCGCTTTGGAGAGAACCTGAACAATTAATCGCCCTTCTCTTCCCCCCTCCTTTGACTCATTTTCAAACAATTCCTCATTCATTCAATCTTCTTGCAACTTGAATGCTCTTCCAGCATTATCCATTGTTGAACAGCTCTCTTGAAGCTTTATACTAACACTGTGATTTCATGTAAAGGTTACCCAGCACTTTGTCCAATTCAAGAGAAGTGTAGAAGCAACATTGCAACAAGCATTTATTCCTCCTTTGTTTACTTGAAGCTCTATGAGGTTATTTGCATTGTAGTTTGCTCTCACTTCTTTGCTTTTTCCATTGTTATCTCTATTGAGACCCTTATGCTATTGCCTTTGGTATTGTGGGATCACATTCTCATTCACTTGCATTGTTATTCTCAGTTTATTGCACTCTTTTTAGCACTGTTATTGTTCTTTCATTCCTTGATATACTAAGTATTAAATAATGCACGCTTCTTTCACTATTTTCAAAATATAGGCTATCTATGGAGGTTGAAAAACCTATTCAGTGGCTTCACTTTAAGGCAAGCTCCTAGCCACAAAAAAAGAAAATTCTCATCTTCTTTAGCTACAGGTTATTATCTGGAGGAACTTCTGGCAGTTTGGTGATATCTTTCCCTTTTGTTCTTTTCCATTTCTGTCAATTTCTTTGCAATAGCTTAATTTAAATTTCTGTTATTTTACCTCTTCCATCCCTGGTGATCTTCTCTGGAGTTTCTGGTTTCATAGGGCATTTCTCAAAGTAAATTTGTATTCTGGTTGATTCCATCATACAGATGACAGCGCATCATGCTGACATCCACACTTAGGAATAACATCCAATCCAGCTAGCTCCGAATTTCTCTGCCAGTTTCTTTTCTGTTATCGATTTCCAGTTTTGCTTTCCTCTTGTTATTTCTCTCAAACATCATCTGTTTATTTCTGCTTTAGTGTTTTTTCTTGCTTAGTAAACATAATTCTTTCAAGTTAAAACACATTATATTAATTGGCATAATCTATTGTGTTTAGCTGCAGATTAGGTCCCTAAACTGAAAAAGACCAGTTAATCTGAGTGTAGTGCTTATTGAGATCATGTAGCAAAGGAATTTAGTCTTCATTTTGCTAAGTCAAATTTCAATAACTACAGATAGTAATGGTTTTACATTTTTTAAGTTTCTCTATAGCCCTGGCATGGGCATTTTCCCTGGTTTTCTATAGCTCTTTGTTTTCTATGTTTCCTGATTTCTGGTTTCTGGGGCAGGGGCCCTTATGGACACAGCTAGATTTATATTTTAAAAAAAAACACAGAATCCGAGCCAAATGAACAAAATGCACAAGACAGGTCTTCTTGAATCCAAAATCATTTGCTTTGCAAATTTCTTTTGGTTGCAAAGTTTTAATTTTTAAATGTTATAATTCAATGGTTCATGAATAGCATCTCCAACCTTGTTCCAGAAGAGCTATTGTTGTGAATTCACACTTACATTTCTTACGTTTTAGTAAATTGATGCTAGATCTGTTTACGAAACTATGGTAGAGATATCATGTAAAGGTCAGTTTGTTACACTTGCATGTTGAAAAGTTGAATATTGTAGCAACTGAGTGCAAGTGAAATCTTAGAGCAATACAGAAAGTGAAATGCTTACCCTTTTTATCTATTCCAGGTCCTCTCCGCCCAGGATCTTCTTTTGATTGCTGAGAAGTTAATTGACATGATTAAGATTAAAAGTCGGTATACTCATAAAGCAGAAACCACATGAAGGCTGAAGTTTGAATAGTTTAGAATTAGAACCATGTACCTTCATAAGTTTCAGAAACTCAGACAGCTCTGCTTCAGATTTTTCTCCAACCTCTCTGCATTGAGTAGAACAAAAAATTTAAAAACAGAATAGAGCACCAAGATTAAGATAGGTATTTTAGAAGAGATTTTGATCATACTTTTTTACTGCTGTCAGTTTCTTCACTCTCCTTTGTGGTACTTTAGGAACAAACTTTGCCTGCAACCAATAAAACATGCTTGCAGTCACTAAACCATTGTGCATTTATCAAAGTCAAATTTGGACTTCATCCAACTTCAAATGGTACAATTGTAAATGGTCCCTGCATGTGATTATTATAAACAATCACTGTGATATATTTAGAGAGAAACAACAATGAGAACAAGTGTAGAGAGAATGGATATAATAAATATTAATCCAAAATTATACACGTTATGAGAATTCCTAGTCAAAATTAAAAAATATATTCTCAATATCCTGAAAAGATATTATAATTTTCTTTCCAACTCACTAAAGGTAAGACTTTCCAGATGGATGTTGGACTTAGTTTCCAGCTAATTAGAGCTAGACTTGGTTTTACAACCTTTTAACTGGATATCAGACTTACATTTCCAATTAATTAAAAATAGACTGGGTTTAGTAACCTTCAAACACCATCCATGCATGCAGATTTATTTTTTGTAGCCTTGTACACATAGCATTGCATAACCCTCCACATTCTGTTTTTGTATATTATATGCCATGTTGATTATTGTTCTTTAACTACAGTATTTCCACCAACAACCAAGCAAAACAATCAAAATTCAAAATTTATGATTTACTGGACCAGCTATAAGACAAATACTTTTGCAGGCTGAATATCGTCTTTGGCTACCATCAGGCACACCTTTAAAAAAGGCATTCAAAAGATAACCCTTGAATTCAAACAAATATTGTTGAAATGATTGGTTAGGCTTTTTTAACTGTGTTTTATGACACTTGCTGACCATGTATAGAAATTTTTGCCATTGTGTATCTTGAATACACAATTATATTCAGAGAGTCATGTGAGGAAGATGACCATCTGCAGCAAGTATTTGACACTCTTTGTAAGAATCAATTGTAGCTCAATTTAAGGACACCTGCGTATGCAAAAGTTAAAACAACAACTTTGCTATGTATGATTCTGGTTGGAGGTGCAAAAACTAGATAAAAACTAAGTTACTGGGTTCGCCTCTGGGCCCCCCTGGTACGGGTCTGGGTTCGGCCGGGTCCGTGGTACGGGTCCGGTTCGACCTGGGTTCGACCAGGGTTCGAAAAACCTAGAGTGGGTTCGACCCTAGTCGAACCCAGTCGAACCCGGGGTCGAACCCAGTCGAACCTGGGCGGCTGGGCGGCCCGTAAAGTTAAAAAACAATGCAAATTTAATTTTTTTTTCAATTCCGCCTTGTAAAAAGTGAAAGTTATAACCTTAAAAGCAGAAAATTAGACGTCTTAAAAAAACAGAAAACTGATGCACGCCATGGAGTCCCTTGACCCCGCAAGGGGCGCTGCCCCCAGACCCCCGCAAGGGGCGCTGCCCCTTGACCCCGTTGGGGGTGTTGCCGGCAAAATCCAGGTCCTCAGTTTGAAAAATTAAACTTGGATGTTCTTAGTTTGAATCCATTTAATGATCAAACTTTAAATTGTTGAAAGTTGAAACAATGATACTTGAATATTTTATCATTTTGATATTAGACTTGATGTATATGATGCTGTTATGGTATGATCATGATGCTATGATTACAAGTTTATGTTGGTTTTGTTGTTTATATGATGCTATGTGACATGCTAATCTTAATTCATGCTTATAGGTTGCATACATATATAATTTACATGTTTTTGTACTAACGAACCCAAACCAACCCAAACCAAAGAACTTGTCCAAGGTCCAAGACTCCAAAGTACTGTTGCCGTTTATTGATATCTGATTTTCCACTTCTCAGGCGTCACAGCCCCAACATCCAGAATGACCAAAAGGGGAATGATGTTTGATTGAACAAGGATACAAAAAGCAGCAAGCACGCTATGTGAAGAAAATGTAATACCTAGGAGCCATTTAATTTGTTGGGTGAATATGAGGAGAAACCAATTTGATACCAGATATGCTGAAAGGTAAAAGGATACAAGTAGATTTGTAGGTTACTGCCAAGCAAGACAATAATTTTGGGTATGAGATCCCCCTTATGAAACCATTCCACAAAGGAATTGTTTTTTTTCCATAACTTTAATAGTTTTGAGATTATTATGATGTTTATATCCTACTTATCAATAGTTTTGAGATGTAGAACCCTACCATCCTCCAGAACATGTACCCTTCATCATAGAGTACACATGCCTTCATCATCAGGCCAACACCTCGTTCTGTTTCCCCTTCTAGCTCCAGCAAAAAAGAAAAGGTCAAAGAGAACACCCAGCCGGATAACACTTCCACCTGGAGGCTACAGATAATAGAGTTCCCAACAATCTGTCTTTTGAGGACAAGCTGGAGATCTTAAACAAGGAGTGGCAGGCCATCAAGGGCCTTAAGCTTCTGGGCAACCAGTAATTGGTCTTTCTGTTTCAGCTGGTCCCAGCCTGGTCCCCTCTGTGTTTTCTTGTTGCTGGTATTTCTGCTTGGCTAGATTTATTTTTGTTTTTCTGATGTCTCACCTCTTGTTGAAGGATTACAAATGTCAAAAAGGAAAGGAACTAATAGTATGGTAGTGCAAAAGGATTCAATGATAATCATTGGGGCAATGAAGAAGGATAAGACTCTGCACTGGAAATTTAAAAACATCGTATGTGAATGCACTCACCCAGCTGACTTCCTGGCCAAGGCAGGGATACATTACTTCCCATCCATGGACTCTTTTGATGACAAGGCAAATGATTGGGAAGGACTTACAACCCTCCTTCCTAAAGACCAAAAGTTTCAATCCGCATTTGACAAGGACTGCTCCTTGAGGAGGCATTCAAGATGTTCATCTAAGAAGGATGCAAAGTTATTACACAAAATTCACATTAATTAAAGAGACTAATAGAAATTTCCTATCACCAAACTGAATGATGTTATTCTCTAACATGATAAAAGGGAAGTCATTAAATGTCAAAAGAACTATGCATTGCCTGTTGAAGCATATGATGAGGATACACCTGCCCAGGCAATCATCTCTGGCAAATAGGGTCAGGTTGAGCAAACAATGCACTGTAAGCTGACAAAAGTGGAAAATATGCATTCCTTCCGTTGGATTTTGCTTTGGTTTTGAACAGCATTTGGTGTGGAAATGTTCAAGCTGAGTGGATGATGGTCAAATGGTCTCTCAAGGATTCCCCATATAGGAGTGCTACATTCGTCTGTCACCCGAGGAAAACCTTCTAGATTGGGAGGTGCAATACACTAGGAGTCTAAGAATGATATGCAATACTTTGGGAGCAAGTGTGACAGAAAACACTGACAACAATAACAAGGGGCCCCATTGAAAATGACTTCCAGGTGAAATTGGCAAGGCTGTTCAGGGAACAAGAGGTTTACAAGTGGGTTTCGGAGAGATTCTTGGAATTTATATTTGTTATTCCATGGAACATCTAGAATGAGACAGTGCATTATAAGAAGCTCAAGCAAAAGGGCAGATGCGGAGCCATCCTACATGGCAAAGGCAGACAAGGCTACACAGTAACCTGCAAGTCCAAAAGCATGGCGATCATCCAAATAGAGCAATTGAAGTCAAGTGGAAAAGGTGCTCTATTATGTGATTACAGTACATTCTTGTATGGGTAAGTGGTGTGAGTTGGTCTGTTGACTAGTGGGTTTCTGTCATGTTTTGCCAATGCTGAATTGTAGATGGTGTGAAATGCTCTTTGGTTTTCTTTTCCATTATTTTAAAAACATATGGCAGAATCTTGTAGTTTAATATTAGTTTTAACTAGATAACAGTTGTTTAGTTAGCAGTTATGTGAATTACCCATTTTGGGAAACATAGAATGGTGGCTTACTGACAGACTACCAATTTTGGAAATGTGTGATCAAAATATTGAATCTTGTTCCAATTGACTTTTAATTCTCCTGTTTGAATTTCTATCCTGAATGGATCAAATCTGTTGAATGTGGGATTGCAGCTATTCCATTTCATTTTGGCTAGTTATGGTTGTTGTAATGGGTGAGGAACCCATTGCGATCATTATTTCACCAATAAATAAAAATAGGTTTTGAAATGTTTTAACAAAAGTGATAAAACTTTCACTAAGGGTTAAAGGATAATAGTTAGATTCTAGGTTTCTTTGCAAGATTGTTCCTAAGAAAGGTACAAGAGAGTAGGCTCCATTCCAGCTAGTTTGTATTTGCAATAACTAAAACAAATGCAAAAGCATATGGATTTCAAAGAATTGATCTATTAACAGAATGAGCAAGACGCTCATAAATAATACAAGAATATTTACAAGAATAGCAAGTTTCTAATAAGAAACTGCTGAGAAGATCGAAGACGATCTAACTATAATAGAATATACACTATTGAGCATTAATACTAAAAATAACATTATTTTAATATTCTATTACCCTCCCTTAATGCTCAATCTATTAACTACACCTATAGACCCCCTGAATTTTACAAATTTATCAGGACCAAGGGGCTTGGTGAAGATGTCTGCTGGCTGCTCCGAGGTAGGAACATACAGCAACTGGATGGATCCGTCTTCAACCAGTTGTCAAATATAGTGACAATGAGTTTCCACATGCTTAGTTCTTTCATGGAAGACTGGATTCTTGGCGAGTTTGAGCACTCCCTGATTATCACAGAATAAGGGAGTAGGACCTGCCTGGGAGACATGCATATCCGCAAGCATTCGTCGAAGCCAAACCGCCTCACAAGATGCCTTAACTGCTCCCCGATACTCTGCTTCTATCAAGGAGAGAGCCACTGCCTGCTGCTTCTTACTAGTCCATGTGACAGCACCAGATCCCAAACTAAACACATACCCTGCTGTAGACTTACGGTCATCAACCGAACCTGCCCAGTCAGAATCTGTGTAACCACTGAGTAGAGGATCAGAACTCCGAGTGTACAGAAGTCCATAATCAGGAGTGCCACTCACATAACGCAGCACACGCTTCGCTGCTATCCAATGATCAGCCTTGGGAGCTGTCATGAAGCGTGAAATGTAGCTCATTGCAAAACTGATGTCAGGTCTAGTGGCAGTAAGATAGATGAGGCTGCCCACTAGTTGCCTGAACAGAGATTCATCCACAACTGGTGAAGATGACTGAGCTGAAAGTTTGAGCCCGGGTTCCATAGGAATAGAGGCAGGTTTGCAATCCTACATTCTGAACCTGTCCACAAGACTTCTGGCATACTTGGACTGAGAGAGAAAGATACTGTTCTCAATCTACCAGACTTCAACTCCTAAGCAGTAATGTAGAAGTCCCAAATCTGTCATATCAAAGGTGCGCCACAAATCCTGTTTGATCCCAGTGATCAAATGTGTTGAACTGCCAGTAATGATTAAGTCATCCACATAGACAACCACAAACAGAATATCATTACTAGTATGCTTGATATACAGGTTTGCATCAGATGGACTCCGTTGAAAATCATGATCTATCAGGTACTTATCAATTTTCATGTACCAAGCCCGAGGAGCTTGTTTCAGACCATAGAGTGCTTTGACTAGTCTACAGACCTTCTGTTCTTGACCAGTAACCTTGAATCCTGGGGGTTGCGTCATGTAGACTTCTTCCTGTAAGTCACCATTCAAAAAAGCACTCTTGACGTCCATCTGATGGACTTTCCAACTGAACTGGGCTGCCAAGGCAAGAACAAGCCGTATGGTACTCATTTTGGCTGTAGGAGCAAAAGTCTCCTCGTAGTCAATGCCTTCTTTCTGTGAGAACCCACGAGCAACAAGACAAGCCTTATACTTGTCTAGGGTTCCATCAGCTTTGTATTTTACTTTGTACACCCATTTGCAGCTAATGGGCTTCTTCCCTGAAGGAAGATCAAAAAGGGCCCAAGTGTGATTCTTCTGAAGACTCTGGAACTCAGCTTCCATAGCCTGTTCCCACTCAGGTATACCTTTAGCCTCTGAGTATGTCTGAGGCTCAAAAACACTATGTATGTTAGCCATGAGAGCAAAATTGACTGTATGCTGCTGTTTGCTCTTATTACGGGAGGTTCTACCCTCAATGAGCTCAGTATCCTTGAGATCACCAATGGTCTTGGCCCACCATTTAGGCCGGAGAGTATAAGTGCGAACATCTGGACGAGCTGGAAGAGGCTCAAGATCAGGAACAGGAGCAGCAGGAGGAGGATTATTCTCCGGAGGGAACTCAGGTAGTGCATCATCGAAAATAGATTCTGCATCATCCCTCCCATCAGGCGAACCTAATGGAATAAGAACACTGTGAGGCTGATCCTCAGAACTCTGCTCAGAAGAAGGGGACTGAAAGAATCCTCTGTCTTCATCAAATACAACATCACGACTGAAGATAAGACGTTCAGTGTCTATATCTATCAGTCTGTAGGCCTTATGGTGATCACTGTATCCTATCATCATGAGTTTCTGACTTTTGGAATCCAGCTTGGAGCGCTTAGCATCTGGAATCCAAACATAGGCAACAGAGCCAAAAACCTTCAGGTGGCTGATCTTAGGCTTCCGACCAGACCAAACCTCTTCTGGAGTCTTCCCCTTAACAGCCTGAGTAGGAGAACGGTTAAGTAGGTAGACAACAGTAAACACTGCTTCAGCCCAATACTTATTCGGAACACTCCTGTGTTGTAACATAGAGCGAGCCATCTCAACAACCGTACAATTGCAACGCTCGACAACACTGTTTTGCTGAGGAGTGTAGGGTGTAGTCAATTGGCGTTTGATGCCATGGGTATCACAGAAGTTGGAGAGTGCAAAAGAACAAAATTCCCCCCCGTTATCTGTCCTAAGAGTAATGATACTATGTCCAAACTCTTTTTCAACAAAGGACTTAAACTTTTGAAAGATACTAAATACATTTGATTTATGTTTAAGAAAGTACACCCACATCTTTCTACTAAAATCATCTACAATAAGCAAAAAGTATTTGCAACCAGTAACAGAAGATGTATTCATAGGACCACAAATATCAGCATGAAGTAATTGAAGTACCTTAGATGTGCGCGAAGACTTTCCATGTGTGAATGAAGTCCGATGCTGTTTGCCAGCTTGACAAGCGCCACATACTCCCAGATGCTGAGTCTGAATATCAGGTAACCCTGAAACAAGTCCCTCCCGAGATAGCTGAGAGAGATACTGAATGTTGAGATGTCCATACCTCTGATGCCACAAAGTGCTGAGAGGAGAAACACGAGCTGCCAAAGCCACTTCAGGAGAATCACCAGTATCAAGAAGCCTATATAGGCCATGATCCTCTAGACCAACAGCAACAGTAAGACGAGTCTCCCGATCAATGATGGAACACTTGTGAGCACTGAACACCACATCTAGTTGAGAAGAACTCCTCATAATCTGGCTGACAGAGAGCAGATTAAGTTCCATTCCAGGAACATAGTACACATTCAGAAAAAGGAGAGTCCTGCCACCAGACTGTATCTGAACAGTGCCTCTGCCAACAACTGTATACTCTTCACCTCCGCCAAATACAACGGAATCACTGAAAGGTGAGAAGTCTGTAAACCAGTCACGTCGATGAGAAAAGTGACGTGATGCACTAGAGTCGATGTACCAAGCAGAAGACCTAGCATGATCTGAAGACCTCTTAGCCATAAAGGCATAAAAGGCAGACTCCTTCTGCTCGGAATGTTCAGCAACATGCGCCTTCTGGTGTGACCCTCCCTGCTTCTTTTGTTCAGAAGCGAGCCTCTGACGGCAATCTTTCTTCATATGGTCGTACTTGTGACAGTAATTGCACTGCACATTCTTCTTCTTAGCTCCATCCTGTGTCTGAGAAGAGCCTTTCTGCTGAGAAGACTGAGAGGACTGAAATTTGCCTTTATCCTTGTGAAAGGATTGGGCTGTGAAGGCATTTTCCGAGGAGGCTGATGTAGTACCACTACCAAACTGTTGTTTCCAACGATCCTGCTGTAGAAGTTTGGTGCACAATTCTGAAAACTTCAGATCAACATTAGTGGAAGTAATAGTGAGGGTCTCAATGAAGTGTTCATATGATTTCGGAAGACTTTTCAGAGTGATTACTACCATGTCTTCTTCCTCCATAGTCCGACCAATAGCTTCGAGCTGATCTCGAATGTCCTTAATCCTCGTGAGGTGTTCCTGTAAGGACATACGTTCGTCCATCATAATGGAGAACAGTTGATTCTTTAGAAAGAATGCTCGGCTCTTGTCGGATGTCTCATGCAATTCCTTCAGATGCCTCCAGATGTCAGAAGCTGTCTTGCCGGAAGGAATCTGCGGTAACTGATCATCAATCACTGAGAGTTTGAGAAGCATAACTGCCTCCCGATTGCGTTCATCAAACTTATCTTGCTCTGCACCAGGTGTACCAGGACTGAGCTCTTTTCCCAAAACAAGCTGGTCAAGACGCCTATATTCAAAAATGGTCAACATACGCTGTTTCCAGATGTTGTAATTGTTGCCATTAAAGCGTTGACTGCCTTCTAACATCAGGTTGGTTAGAGAAGCCATTTGCACGTTTCCCAAGACACGGAAAAAGACAGGAAGAGACAGATACAACAGGCACGGATTTCAAAAAATTCCCAGCTGACCCAAAAAAATCCAAAGACAACCCAGAACTTCGTGCGAAAAACCCAAAAGGAATCTACTGTCAGAATCTGGATCCGCGGGCTCGAAAATCGAGGCACCAAAAAAAAACGGACAACTACCCAGATTGGGGTTCGAAAAACCCACCAAGAATCTGCAAGAAAAATTTATTTTCGATAAAAACTTGAAGGTAAACACCTTAATCGAAAAACTAGAGGGTTGTGGAAGCCATGATACGCCCAGAAAATCTGTAGACCGAAGAAACTTGGCACAGGGAAGAAAACAAAGTCGCGCCACCAGTAGAGATGGCCGCACGCGGTTTTGAACCCACAAAAACAAGCCCAAAACAGTGTTATCGACTGCAGGGCACGCACAGAGCCGCGGACGCCGCCGGAGACAGAGCCGCGGATGCCGAGGGTTGAGGTCGCGACGCCGAGGGTTGCAGGTCGCGGAACGCCGAGAGTTGCAGGTCGCGGGTTGCAGAGGGTTGCAGGTCGCGCGTTGCAGAGGGTTGCAGGTCGCACGGGAGCTACAGTGCGGGCACAAACACACAGAAAAACCTTGCGATAGCCCCCACACAAAAACGTGAATTATAGGTCCTCACACACAAACGTGTATTACAGGTCCTCACACGAAAATGTGAATTACAGGAAAAAATCCGCTCTAGATCACTACCGCTCTGATACCATAAAACAAATGTAGAAGCATATAGATTTCAAAGAATTGATCTATTAACAGAATGAGCAAGACGCTCATAAATAATACAAGAATATTTACAAAAATAGCAAGTTTCTAATAAGAAACTGCTGAGAAGATCGAAGACGATCTAACTATAATAGAATATACACTATTGAGCATTAATACTAAAAATAACATTATTTTAATATTCTATTAATAACCCTATAGTCTGGTCTGCAGCAATAGTGCTTCAATGCTGGCTTCCTAACATATTACTACCCCACATTTCATTAGAAAGAAAATGTCTTAAATTGTAAAAAAAATTCAGGATTTTCTCTTTTTATTGTGCTTTCTTTTTCTACATTTTGATGTCACAAGTGTTGTATGGAAGAGGTTGTGTGGAGTCCTTTCAATTCCTTCGTGGCTAAAAATATGGAGTCCTATAATAGAATCACTACAAAGAAACAGGAGGGCTCATTTGATAAGATTATGATCTCTTAAAATGAAATACTGATGTTTGTTTCTTGACCTTCTTGTGAAGTTTTTAAACAAGATAACCAGTATCAGTTGAGAAAGTTGTTGAATATTCTTAGCAGACAAACAAATATGATAGCATCCAGAGGCTTTTCTTAATTCCTCTTTCCTTTCAGACACTCATCTAGGTTTTCCTTGTTGATCTTTCATGTTGCCAAGACAATAATAAACAAAGTTACAAACAATTAAAAATACATTTTAATAATCAAACAAAATATTTCTGCCTTCTATCAAATTCAATACCTTATTGCCATTTTGTGGGTCTACTTGGGTTACCATTTCTTCTGATGAGGGGCTTGCAGGATAGTCATTTCAGAACTTAGTATGCAGTTTTTATCTTCAGGGGTTAATATAATGGTTGGATATTGGATTGGACTGGATTTGGAAGATGCGTTAGATTAGATTGAAGCTCCTAATGTTTGTTTTTGTTATCAATGATGCCTAGTTAGGCTGTGGTTATGATCGATGTATGGAGTTAATTTAGACTTTAGTTTCATAGTGTTGATGTCTAATAACATTGTCATTAATGATAATAAGTGGTGTTTATGTTTTGCAAAGCTATCATTCAAAGACATGAAATTACCTAACAGATATTAGTCAAAATTCATATTGGAAGCAAGTAGTAATTTCCAATTGGAAGCATAAAAGAGCATATGTAGTTGAATATGTAGGGTTAATGCCTTTTATTTGACATTCAGTATGCGATCTCTGTTTTTCCTGTTTCAGCATCATCGTATTATCATTCTTTCATTTTTGTTTGTTTTAGACTTTTAGTGATTGTATTATATTTCAATCTTGAAGATTATATATTTTCATTCCTAAGACGTTTTTAATTGCTTCTCTGATTCATCCTAATTTGGAGCTAGTAAAGGAGGAATTTACAAAATGCTAGCCAAAGTGTCAATAGGTAAAATGTGATTGTTAATAAATCTGGCATTCCCATTCTGGGGACACAGAGATGCCTCAAAAATGTCCTCATGCCATCGCCAATTTTCCAAAATCTACCCTAGCTGTCCCGGAAACATTCTCGAGACGAGTGCCACCATGAGCAGCACTAAACATTCCTGAGAAAACTAGGGACATCTTAGATGCACCCCAACCATTCCAGGGACTGCCGACAGTCACCACAATGAAATAGCCATTTTTTTTAAGTCCTAAAGCAAAAAACTAATTATTTTATTCCTTTTTTTGTGGACCCCACACCACAATTAACCTTAAATGAACAAAAAGAAGTCTCACTATCTCATTCTAACTCATTTTTACATTTGGCGCAAAATAATCATTTCGAGTAGGGTTTGAAGGTGCAATTGGAGAAATAAGCATTGGTAAGCTATGAGAAGGGAGATGGCAAGAGAAATGCAAAATATAAGTGATTCTTCCGTTGGTTTTTTTTTTTCCAGATTTTTAAGAAAGAAATGTATGATTTTTTTTTCATCAATTTGCACTTGCATTATTGTTTAACAAAACAACATGAGCAGCAGCAGTGAGAGTAGTGAATATGAGATGAAAGAAAGAAATGTGACAGTTTAAGCCTCAGCTGGGGATTCATTAAGGTGTGGGAGTCCTTGTGCGTGAAGAAGAACCACAAAACCCATTTGAGTGCCCTTCCAGCATTTTAAACCTTATGCAAAGGGTCCTTTAATTCCAAAAAACCTCTGCTCTAATTTGTGACAGCCATAAACAACGACAAAAATAAAATTTCGAGAGGTAGCAAAGAGTGGTTGTATCAGATTTGTAAAAGAAATTTAAAGGGAGCTACGCCAAAATATATTCTCATCTTTTGGACTTTACAGGACATGGGGTTAAGGTGTGTCAAGATATAAAGGAGGATGAGAAGATAGAGGTCCATAGATTGTATATGGAAGCGGAACCAGAGTCTAAGGGCATGGCAATGTCAACACAATCAACTATCCCTATGCCATCTATGGTTGCTAGTAGTAGTGGTGATGTTTTTACAAAAGCAAAGAGAAAGACTAGTGCTAGTGCGAAGGCGGAGACAGTTGCAAGTATGTTCAAGATGCATACATGGAATGTGGCAAAGTCTACAATTGGCAAAAAAAATTATGCCCATGTCATCCCATTCTATGTACATAGCTTTTGTAGGTCCTTCATTCACCCCACTTGGAGAACACAAAGTACACTTGAGAATGAATATTCTAAGGTGAGTTTGGTGATGGAGAACATGGGGTAGACTTGGATTTGGATCGGCTACTCTATTGTCATGGATGGGTGGACCAAAATTAAACATTGACCACTCGTTAACATTATAGTCACATGTTCAGTTGGCTCTTATTTTCTTAGAGCTATTGATTGTTCAAGTACATGCAAGGATGTGGACTTCTAATTTCATATTTTGAGAAAGGCCATATAGGAGGTTTGGTCCTCAAATGTTGTACAAGTGGTCACTGATTTGACACGTGTGTGCAAATCAATCGGCATGATGGTGGAGGGTGTTTAGAAGCACGTCTTTTGGACCCCATATGTTCATGTGTTGAACAATATATTGAAAAACAATGGGAAGATAGATTCAGCGCCAAGTGGTGGCAGAAGCTAGAAATATTCAAATATTAATTTTCAATCACCACACCTTGCTCTCTTCAAGACTTTTTCAAATAAAGAATTTCTCAAACTTGTGGAGACTAGATATACAAGTTATTTCAATTTTTTAGAGAGGATGCTTGAGGTGCAATAAGATCTAAGTTGATGATGGTTAATTCAAAGTGAACTAGATGGCCTACAGCAAACACTACTGAAAGATAAACTATTAAACAAAAAATCTTTGATGATGACTGGTGGTCCATTGTAAGATAAGAAATTGTTGACTTTTAAGAAACTGTTGATTTTATTATTAAACTGTTGATCATTATATATAGCATAAATGAAACAAAATAATTACTTGGAATCATTAAATATTATTATTTCATTAATATTTATTAATTATTCTTGAAATATTTAAATTAATATTATATTACATAAATTATAAACAAATATTGAGCAAGATTTGTCATGCCCCACTACAAAAGAGATATCATAATAGACAGCTGAGCTGATTATGAATAGCAACAGCCATGCATATAACAACAATCATCATTTAAGGTCAGCGATCGTCAGTGAGGGACAGTGACCATTATCCAGCGATCATTATTGAGGAATCGCAATCATTATTCATTAAGGAACAACGATTTTAATTAAAGAAGGAATTACAATAATAACATGATAGGGTGTGATTAAAGAAACTGTTCTTTAATTAGCAATCAATTAAAGAAATATCAAATAGTCACGTTCCCTCAGAAAAGGGGCAATTATCTCAAAGGGACGCACACCTTCAAGGATCATAAGAGATACATAAGGAGGGATATCGGCACATAGGAGGGGAGGCTATTGGGGAGTCATAGGCAGAAAACATCCATGTTCTCGGTGGTATGCATGAGGATGGCTTAATATGAAGTCTGATAATGTTTTTTATACAGAATTTAATACCAATATTAATATAGACTGCAATACGTTTGACAGACATTCTTAGTCAGTGGCAGACCAGATCTGTCTGGCCTCACAGCCTCCAAATATAAGTTATGCTTTTAGGCACTGGGGTATTAATAATTTATATAATAGATCATTAGAAAACACATAAATATTTGATAAGATAATTTTATTTATTTATTTATTTATATTCAAATCACAAGAGGATAATAGATTTATGTATGATAGTGATATCAGCAAGATTTACATTGGCTTGATATACGCATATATATATTTTTACTTGACATAATTATATTTATATATTTATAAAAACATGAATTATAAATATACATATTATTATGAATATAATGGATGGTTTTTAATAATTTATATAATAAATTGAATATGATATAAGAAGAGAATTAATGAAGATAGTGGAATAAATCAGATAATATATATATAAAATCTATACATCAGACTGAAGGCTAATCAGATCATATGTAGCAACAATTTATAACATTAAGGCATATACGTCAAGTATACAAATCGGAGGAAGTTATCAAGATAAGCTGTCTTCCAAACTAGTTTTAGAATCTTACGTTAAATATTATAATGAATAGTATTCAGTTATCTCAAGACTAAATAACATAAATCCCAAAAGGGGACATTACAATTTAGGGCTAAATCAGGGCATTCTCAAATAGGGGACATTACATTTCACCTCTTGTAGATGTCATTAGATATACCATTATGGACTCTCCTAGTCTTGGAGAGATCTATGAGACATTTGACAGCATATTTAGGCAAATGAAGCAAACAATTTGTAATGGGTATCCTAATTTAGAATTATATGAGCAACATATTAACCCCACTTCATATGGCAGCCTTTGTTCTAAATCTCATATGGTATGCACCAAAGCTTGGGAGATTGTCTCCTTGTGATGATGAAGAGGTGAGAGAAGGGCTAATGAAGACCCTTTGAAAGATGCATTCAAGTGAGAAGTCAACCATACTTCGCACACAATGGCTTGCCTTTACTAATCTTTGTGGTCCAACATTTAACAAACAAAAAGCAAAGATGGATAGAACTACATTATCTCAAACTGATCCTATCAGATGGTGGACATGGCACTGAAAGGATACGCCAAAGTTGAGGATACCACCATTCGCCTACTTTCACAGGTTGCCAATTCCTCTGCTATAGAAAAGAAATTGGTCCACATACAACACCATCCACTCTATCAAGAGGAATAGGCTTACCTCTAGAAGAGTAGAGACGTTAGTGGCCATGGATTGTGCTTTGCAACTCCAAAATAATCAAACTTCAACGTAATGCAAACTCTAGCTTTACGATGAGATGTTGATCTTTAAGATGCCACCTGAATTAATGAGGAAAAGGAAGGATCAGTTGGAGTTCCATTGGATGAGGCAAACCATCATAGTGGTAGTGGCTCAAAGTCAAACTCCAATTTTGATGCAATGTTGGCAAACACTGATTAGGGACAGCATTATGGTTTCTATATTTTTGTCATTTTGGAGTACAAACTTGTAGCCTTTGGGCATTTTGTTGTATTTTTAAATTTTATATCACATGCACATTGACAATGAATCATGAAAGCAATTAAATTTGAGCTTTGATATTTGTCAATTTGTTCAACTCACACATGAATCTCAATTCAACTCTAATGTTGTGTTTTAGGATTTATAATTTATATGATGAATTCCTTATCAATGCTATCACATGAATATTTGAAATTTCCCTATCTTTTATATAGCCATCCCCTTTGGTGTCCCTACTGTCCCCTAAAATGGCCTCAAACAAAATCCATCCTGCAAATGTGTGCCCCCATCCCTTGCCATCCTTTCCCGAAAACTTGGTGGAAAATAATTTGTAACATGAATGGGAAACATACATGCTAATAAGTTAATCTATTTGATGGCATAAGTTGCAAGAATATAAGACTTAACTTTTTGGCTATATTGACTGTATTGAAGTAAAGTTTGCACCTTAACATTATTTTTTGTGAATTGAATGTGCTTTTGTTTCTGTGCTTTGATCTATTGTGCAGGAAAGGTGATACATGGTAATCTTACAAAACTTTAGAAAGAACTACAGATATAATCAAACTATTAGCAAACTTATTTGAACTAGAGCTTTAGTGGTTAAGATACATTTGGGTTGAACAATGTTAGATCCTATTACCTGACCACTTGAATCCTACAAAGTTTTTAGGCCCAGTATTACTAGAGGCGCGGAATGAATGGTGGGCAACCCTTCGTTACAAATAGGCTTAGCAGAATGCAATCTCATAAAATCAGGGATATTCGATATGCCACTCCCCTACCATGTGTATCATTGTACCCAATATTGATATAGGTGTAGCAGAGCCTGGATAAAGATCAGGTACCAAGTCAACCCATACTCAAAATTAGAGCATACTTGAAGCCACACCAGATACATCTAGATTCAACAACCTAGTCGACCATGTTGTATCTAGGTCAATATTTTTACAAAAATATAAAATCTAAATCCTAAACATGGTCAGCTGTGTCTTCCTCTGAAATTTTTTTGTCTTGACTTTTTTATATTTTTGGTGCCATGTCCACTGCCCGCCTGTGCAAAAAACACATCTATCCTTTTTATTTTTTCTAAATGAAGTCATAAAACACAGCTATCCTCTTGTTGATCCTATAGACTTACTTTTTTACTGTTGAATTGGAAATTCACTTGAAATTTGACACACAAATAACAAAATTTCATTGTCATCTCTCAAGCTAGAAATGGGTGTATTATCATGTTCCTTCATGACATGCTGTGGTGAAAGGAAGAGGAGAAGAAGAAAAAGTAGAATAAAATCCCATCACGATATCCACCATTATAAATAGCCTGTAAGTTACAGTCAAGTAAAAAATAATCACAAGGTTTCCTCTTCTTCCCCTAAAATTGATCTGACCACATCAGAGTTAGTAGCATTTTTCCTTCCCATAACAGCAACATCAGATAGGTTTTTCTTTTGATAAACAGCAAATGGCAAGCTTCAGTTTAAACAGTTGAACCAGAGAGCTTCAAAATAGACGCCTCATTTCAGCTCAGTACATGTAAAATCTGGATTATTATTAGCAAATAGTAAGTAGATGATAGAAACAGATTGTGTTAATGTTGTAGCTTCAGGAGAATAGAGAGTTATTTATTTCTCCGATGGTTGTCTTTCCGTTTTGCTGTTCCTTATTTCTTGTTCGGCAATTAGCTGGAAGTATTACCGTCTCCATCTTGTGTATGTGCTGGCAGCGTTTATTCCATCGTGGATTTCATCAGTTGAAGTTCATTGGCTCTTTGTGTATGTCGGTTGTGTAACTGACATCTTCTTTTGGTGTTTGGCCTTCCGTATTTCTTCTTCATGAACTATATCGGGTCGTGCCATGTGTTATATATATGCCGAGGGATGTGAAGTTTAGGGTGATCGATATTCTGATGTATTTGATGATTATCGGTGAAAAGCTCAGGATTTTGCTGCTGCGACCTTGCATCATCTTCAGTCTTCTAATATAATTTATGTTCAGTTGTGATCATCTATGTGTGAAGATTTGATCTCTTATCATCTTCTTCAACTTTATTTGTAAGCAGTATCCTAATAGTCTTCTTCTAATTTTACGTATTATCAATCATTGTTAAATGATTGACTATTAAGTGTGAGAGTTTTGTACAAAATTTGAGCATTCAATAAAATATTTTTTTGGTGTGGCTGGGTTTTTCACCCTCAGATGGAGAGTTTTCCCAGGATAAATAGTTGTGTATCTTGTTCTCATAAGTTTTCCTAGTTACTGCCATCTGAGTTTTTAGCTTTCTGGTTCTAATTTTAACATGGTATCAAAGCGAGTCTAAAGAAAAGAACCAGAACCAGATTGTTTAGTTTTGAAATATTCTTTGCTTTATCTTAGCTTGTTTATTTCAAGTTTCAACAATGGTGAATGGACTCAAAGTTGAAGACAGATTGGATGGTGCAATTAATTATACTTCATGGAAGTTTAGAGTCCTCATTGTGCTTGAAGAGAACAATCTTCTCAACAACATGAAGTCTATTGTAGATGAACCTTCTGATGATTCTGAAAAAGCACAATGGAGAAAGAATAACTTCATGGCAAAAAAGATACTAATTGATTTTGTTAAGGATCATCTGGTACCTGTTATATCCAAGTTGGATTCAGCCAAAGAGATGTTCGAGTGTCTTCAAAGTTTGTATGAATTCAACAGTACTAGTAGAGCTCTAACATTGAGACGTCAACTCCTTCATATCAAAATGGCTAGAGGTGAATATGTTGTTTCTTTCTTTATGAAGATTATAGAATTGAAGGATCAGCTCAATGCTATTGGAGATTCTATTGAGGATAAAGACCTGGTTATGCTGGCCATGAATGGCCTTCCTCACTCTTGGGAATCCTTCATTCAAGGTATTAGTGGAAGAAATGAATTACTCAAGTTTGACTGATTGAGAGCTGATTGCATTCAAGAGGAATGCAAATTGGAATAGGCAAGAGGAATTGGACGTAAATCTATTCATTAAGAAGATCATGTTCTTGCTGCCCATATGTCTAAAAGAAAAGGAAGGGAAACTTCAAAAAGATAGATAGGAATTCTGATTCAGCTCCTAAATCTAAGAAAAGAAAGGATCTCTCTAGGGTACAATGCTTCAGATGTGACAAGTTTGGTCATTTTGCTAGAGAATGTCCTTCGAGACCCAAGCATCAAGCTGCTGCAACAAATGTTGAAAATGTTTCTCCTCATAGATAGTCTAGTGAAAATTCAAAAGGATTCTTATTTATTTTTGCTCTCTCCATTAATATTCCTACTGATAGTGATACATGGCTTATTGATAGTGGAGCCCCCCGCCATATTACAAGTTATCGTGAGCACCTCTCTAATATGAAAGGAAAAGACTCTCACTTACAAATTATCATTGGTGATGATGCTTCCTATTCTGTGAAGGGTGCTGGTTCCACTTCATTTTACTTAGATTCAGGTGTTCCTCTCCACTTGAGTGATGTACTGTTTGTTCCTGGAATTAAGAGGAATCTGATTTCCATTATAGCATTGGAAGATAAGGGTTATAATGTTGCATTTGTTGATGGAAAAGTCCTTGCATGGAAGAAGAACTCAAGCATTAAAACAGCTCGTGAGATTGGTGTACGCCATGACAACCTTTAACGACTTTCAGCTCATCCTATTCAAGTTTTTGCACATGATTCAATAAGTACAAGTGAGATGTGGCACAAAAGATTTGCTCATCTAAATTTCATAACCTTGTCTTCCATGGAGAAGGTGGTAGTCGGTCTTCCAAAGCTAAATCAAGATCATGAGGGCGTCTGCAAAGGATGTACTCTAGGTAAGAACATCAAACATCTATTTCATAGTAGTTAAAGTAGAGCAAAAGATGTCCTAAAGCTAATTCATTCCGATTTGTGTGGTCCTATGTTAGTTGCTTCTTTAAGTGGCTTTTGTTATTATGTTACTTTCATTGATGACTTCGCTCGTAATTCATGGATTTATTTTCTAAAATCTAAAAAGTCTGATGAAGTACTATCCAGATTTAAAGAATTTAAAACTCTTGTTGAAAATTTGTTTGATAAGAGGATCAAAGTTTTAAGATCTGACAATGGGGGGGAATATACTTCTGGTTTGTTTCAAAATTTATGTATTGAAGCTGGGATTAAGAGGGAGTTTTGTGTCCCATATAATCCTCAACAAAATGGAATTGTTGAAAGAAAGAATAGGTCTATTATTGAGGCAGCGAAGTCCATGATCCACGATCAAGGTCTTCAAATATTTCTTTGGGCAGAAGCTTGCAGGACAGTTGTTTCTGTTCAGAATCGTAGTCCACATCAAATTCTAGATAATATGACACTTGAAGAAGCTTTCACAGGTTCTAAACCAGATATTAGTCATCTCAGAATTTTTGGATGTCCAGTGTATATTCATGTTCCAAAAGATATGAAAGCTAAGTTAGAACCTTTAGGAAAGAAAGGCATTTTTGTTTGTTTATAGTGAATCATCAAAAGCATACAAAATTTACATTCCAGGTCAAAAGCAAATTGAAATCAGCAGAGATGTCTCTTTTGAAGAAGATGTAGCTTGCAAAAGGTCTAAAAATTCTAATATGGAAATTGATAGAGAAGATTTTGTGCCTTCTCGAGATATGGATATGACTATCCTGGATTCCCCTTCAAAGATTCAGAGGGAGACCACAGAGTTAGAAGATTTTGTTGATCCTGTTGATCGTACAGATACTACTGCTGGTCCAAGTAATGCTTCAGCTAATAAGAAGAGACCTTTGTGGGCTAGGCATACTATGCAAGAGGCTGAAAAATATGCAGCCCCACAAGGCACTTTCAGGGAAAGTAAAAGACCTCATAAGTTTGCAGGATATGTTGCTTTGATGAGTCATATTATAGCATCTGAGCCTTCAAGTTTTGAGGAGGCTTCAAAACAGCAAGTATGGAAGGATGCTATGATGGAAGAGTACCAATCCATAATCAAGAATGATGTGTGGGACATAGTTCCTAGGCCCAAAAGAAAATCTGTTGTTTCTTCTAAGTGGTTGTTCAAAATTAAACATGTAGCTGATGGAAGTGTTGAGAAAAATAAAGCTAGATTCGTAACTAGAGGTTCTTCTCAAGAGGAAGGTACAAACTATGAGGAGACCTTTGCTCCTGTAACTCGGTACACTTCTATCAAAACTATTATTGCTATTGCAGCTGTTAAAGGGTGGAAATTACATCAGATGGATGTAAAGACAGCATTCTTGAATGGTGTAATTGAAGAGGAAGTTTTTATTGAGCAGCCAAATGGTTTTGTGATCCATGAGAAAGAGTCACATGTATGCAGATTGAAAAAAGCCTTGTATGGCCTTAAGCAAGCTCCGCGTGCATGGTAAGAAAGAATTGATCATTATTTGTTGAGCTTGGGTTTTCTCAAAAATGATACAGATCTAAATATCTACTTCAAGGTAATTGATGCTAAAGCCTTAATTTTAGTGCTATATGTTGATGATTTATTTCTTACAGGAGAGGATGATCTCATTGCTAGATGTAAGAAAGAGTTAGCTTCTGAATTCGAGATGAAAGATCTTGGTTTGATGCATTATTTTCTTGGTTTAGAAGTGTGGCAAAAATCAAATGAGTCATATTGAGTCAAGGGAAATATGCCATTGACCTTTTGAAAAGATTTGGTATGTTAGATTGCAAGTCTAAAGCAACTCCCATGGAAGCAAATTTGAAAAAGTTACATGAGGTTGCAGCTAGTTCAAACTTTATTGATCCTACTATGTATAGGCAATTGATTGGATCTTTGATATATTTAGTCAATACAAGGCTTGACATATGTTATGCCGTTAACACTCTGTTGTGACCATTTCACACATCGCCCCATTAGAATGGGGACCCCCTCTTTTTCGCTTTTGTTTTGTCTGTTCTTCTCTCTGCTTTTAGGGTTTTGAGTGAGTGAGTTGTCTGTCTGGGCTAGGGCTAAACCTTAGGGGTTTCTTCTGATGTTTTTCAAGCTGAGTCCAGGCAAATTTTGAAAGTTGTTAAGCGTCCTCCCGAGGATTGAGATTGAGACGATAGGGTAAGCCTGTCAAGAAAGTCAGATAGGTCTCAGGTTAGGTTTAATCAGGGTTTTTGGGGTAAAATCCAAATTTTGTCTAAGTGTTAGCATTTTGAAGATGGAATTGTGTCCTTGCCTAGGTAAATTTTGATCAAATTTTGGAGGCAAGATGATGCCTGAAACAGAGAAATCGCTCCTGTCCTTCACTGGAGGCCCAAGGCGAAATTCATTCTAAGTACAATTCCTTGTTTTTGATAGACTTGTTAACTGGTTCCTGGCCTTGAAGATGACCTAACTCTGCCTTGTGAAATGATTGGAGACTTAAATTTTGGATGGATTAGCCGGAAAGGGTGAAATTGCTCCTGTCCCTTGCTCAGGATCCAAGGCGAAAATGTTATTTAATGCATATTTGTCATTGACTTTTCTATTTTGTTTTGTGCAGGGTCTCAGGAGAGATGATTGGACGTGTTTTGATGCTTTTGAAGGTTTGAAGGCATGGAAATGAAGAATTTTGAAGGTTGAAGGGAAAAATCGCTCCTATCCCTCACCAAGGGCCCAGGGCGAAATTTTGAATTCCCTCATCTGGCAGTGAAAAAGGACCAAGTGTTGAGCATGAATGGAAAATAAGTGATTTTCTCCATCCGCCTGAAAGAGTTTTAGCTTGGGATGATGAAGGATTTTGTTGGAATCATCAAAATCGCTCCTATCCCTCACCAAGGGTCCAGGGCGAAAAAGCTTATTTGAGTCATTCCTGACCTTGTTTGGTACATCAAAGGCATGGTGGAGGACGAAATGAACGTGATAGAGCATCCAAACTTGATTAAAGACAATGAAATGATGGAGTTTTTCCTAGAAGGATAATTTCGCTCCTGTCCCTCACCAAGGGTCCAGGGCGAAATTCTTTATATACACATTTTTAGACCTTCTTTGGACTGGAACTCTTATTCATGGCGTGTAACAAGATGAAATCTTCCCTAGCAAAGACATTTCATGATGAAAGACGAAGCATTTTGGCCTAGAAGACAAAGTTCGCTCCTGTCCCTCACTGAAGGTCCGGAGCTTGATTTTCAAATTTGCACTATTCTTGCAGGATCAAAGTGATTTTATGATTTGAAGAGATCAAGGAAAGCATGATTTGTCCGTTGAATATGATTTGAGTGGTCCACAAAGGAGGAAATCAACCCAAATGACTAAAGGTGCTCCTGTCCCTCACTGAAGGACCATGGCGTTTTTTCAAGATTCTCCTTTGTTTGAGATTTTGAGGCAAAACCTAACTTGAATGGAGGGAGAAATGATGTTTTATACCTCAGATGCGATTGGGGGGTTTACAGAACAAGGAAATGTACCTAGAAGGCAAAAGGCACTCTTGTCCCTCTCCAAGGGTCTAGAGCGATTTTCTAAAAGTGAAAATTTCTTGCAAAGACAAGGCAAGTTTTGTGATTGAAATGAATGGAAGAGGGCATGTTTAGCCCGTTGAAGATAATTTGGAAGGCTAGCAAAGGACGGATAAGCTTGAAATTGCAAAATCACTCTTGTCCCTCTCTAAGGGACCAGGGCGAAAAACCTAGTTTCCAACTCTTCTCTCCAAGTTTGGACAAATCTAAGCCAAGGCGCAAGTTTGAAAGGATGTTTAAAATGCCTTGAGGTGCAATTGAGATACAGGATTTGCAAATTTTGATGACGATAAGGAAAATCGCTCCTGTCCCTCACCAAAGGGTCCAGGGCGAAATTTCCAAATGTGCCCATTTACCTTGCATTTCGGGATAACCTTTTGTCTACAACACTCAAAAGGGAGTGGAGAATGATGTTCTACGCCTTAGAGTAATTTGAAGATTGAAGCGATCAAGAATTTGCACAAAGGACTCAAAAGCGCTCCTGTCCCTCACTGAAGGACCAGGGCGATTTTTACAAAATCAATAACTTCCCTCCAAGACTACGCTTAGGCAAGGTTGTGCAAGATGGAAAAGGTCTTCTAAGGCATGGTGAACAAAGACTTGACTTTTAAACTTGATAATCCTAGGCTAAAATGCAAAAGTCGCTCCTGTCCTTCACTGGAGGTCCAGGGCGAAAATCTTTGGAGCACCTATTTTGCCTTGCAAAATTAAGTTAAGCATGCATAGAATGAATGAAAGGGATCATTGCTTACCCCACAACGAGAATCGACAAATTAAAGATGAAGGATTGAGGACAAAAGTAAAAAATCGCTCCTGTCCCTCTCCAAGGGTCCAGGGCGAAAATGTCCTAATGCACTTCCCTTCTAGAGATCAAGTGAAATTAAACTCAAGGCTCCAATTAAAAATGCCATTTTAGATGCCTAGATGAAGTTTTGGCAATTAAAAATAAGGAATGCAAGGCCAAAATTGAAAGTTCGCTCTTGTCCCTCTCCAAGGGTCCAGGGCGAAGTTATTGGCATTCTTTATTTTTACCATATTTGAACGTTGATATCCTCTAAAAATGCATTAGATGCCAAATTGCTAACTTGGAAATATTTGGAAAAATTAAATTAAATTGGCATTTAATAAAAGGCGCATTGGTATTTAATAAATTAATTTTGAGCCTCAAAAAAAAAATCGAATTTTTATTACAGAGGCATTTAAAATTAATTTTTGTGAAATTAAAATTAAAAATGGAGCGCTTGGGGGCTTATTTTCATTTATTTTATCAAGTCGACCTCTCCTTTTTTGCAATTTTATTTATTTTTTAGGCCTATTTTGCCAAGTCGGCCTAGGAGGAGTAGGGTGGTGAGCACTCTATATATTGGGGGTGTGTTTTTTCATCATTCAAATCATTCACTCATTGTTTCAAGTGCGAATTTGAGAGAAAGAAGGAAGTGCGAAATCTGGTTTATTTGGAGCGAATTTATCTCAAGTGTTGGAGGCTAGAAGGTGGTGGAGTTGATTCTTGTGAAGACTAAAGGAGGCGCATTTTGCTCAAAGGAGAGCTTTGATCTACATTTTTGCCTAGCGAATTCTCCTATTTTTGCATCATTTCTTAGAATTAATACTCAAGTGGAGGTATGGCGAGATCATCCTAGTCCCAATGTTGAAGTTTTGAATTTTGGTTTTGAAAATTGCATAGTTAATTAGGAAATGATAACTCAAGATTTATCATGAAGTTTCTTAATTAAAATCTTAAATCTTCCTTTCTACTTTATATTTCTACGCTTTAAGGTATATTACTCATTATGAAATGTTGTGTAGGTGTCAAGATGGCAACTCCAAAGGCAGGAACATCTGCTAGTCGTCCAGCCCTCATGAAGGAAGATCAGAGGAACGAAGAATTGGAGACCAAGATCGTGTCCAAGTGGAGCAATATTGGAGATACCAACTTGGGAAACTTCAGTGTGAAGAAGTTTCGAGAGGTCCCTTACATTGGCAAGCCATCACCTATCGCAAAGAGAATAATTGAAAGTGGCATCATCAAGGCGGCTGGTTTCCCTCCAGCAGTCCAATGTCATGAGCTGATGATCGAGTGTGCCCGCCATTATGACTCACAATCAAGATCAATCGTATCCAAGGAAGGGAACACTTTGGCGTACCTTTCAAAGGAGGCTATAAGTGAAGCTCTCCATCTTCCAGAGCATAAAGATATGATTTACAAAAGCCTAGAAGGAGCCAGGTCAATGTATGAAGATGATCCAGACACTTGCTTAAGCATTATCAATAAGAATTGGTTACTCAAAAGTCGTCCTCGCCTGAGCAAGATTCCCAACACACCACATAGGATCGACTTCCAGGAGGAGTACAGAGATTTGATAACTTTGCTCAATCGAGTTACAGGGGCTCCTCAAGCCTTCTACTTTGAGAAGTGGATGTTCTACTTCATCCAAGTGATAGTTCAAGGGAAAGGAACGATTCATTGGGCTAGAATTATTAGCCATTGCCTGGATGTGCATTTAAGAAGACTAAAGCCTACCAAGTCGTTTCACATGAGCTCATACGTCACATATGCCTTGATCAGGAGTTTCGAATATGCAGGGCTACCTCACAGAGGAGTGATCAGAAGAGGACCCGGAGAAGTGAGAGTTTGTGACTCTTATGTTCATTTGCATCATCCACCTGGAAGTGACTACAAGTTAGTCAATGATACCTTCACGATGAACATCACTAGGATATTGCAAGGCGGGATTCACAATCGACTATCTCTGGATGCACAGGAGCTTGTAAAGAGGTATGGTGCTTGGTTCATCCAATTTCAAAAGTTTACATATATCAGAGTTCATGGGTGTCCTTCACCTCCCTACATGTTGCCGAGGTATCCGACAGACAGGATAGTGCTACTTGAGGTGACTAGGCAGTTGGCAGCTTATGCGAAGGCATTCAGACACAGGCATGGAAGTGGAATTCTCGTGCCCATCATATTGGGGAATTCAGTTGAGGTATGTCCTAATGCTCAAGCCTTGGATGATGCAGAGAGGGAATTGGCTTTATATTCATTCACGTTCTTTGCCTTAAGGGAGAATTTTGATCCTTATGGGTATATGGAAGAGACAGCTGGTAGGAAGTACAAGCACGAATTTCAAGTAGAGGACTTTTGGATGAATCTCTCAAGTGATTTAGAAGTGAAAAGAAAGATGCATTCCAGATTACCTTTAGATTTCATCAGGAAGTGCAAGGTTTACAGAGTGGCCGATCAAGCTCAGGACAGTGGCAGACATCTCCAGTCATCCTATGACAGAGAAGACAAAGCAGTGAAGATAGATTGGAACGAGCCTGAGATTTCAGACTTGAGAGCTTTGATGGCCCCAGTTTTGTCATGGACTCGCAGATGGGTGGATGTACAACATCAAAAGTTAAGAGAACAGAACGTACCAATGACTTTTACTTTACCAATGACTTTTACTTCGGAGGAGCGAATGAGGAATCTTCCCGAGATTCCTATTGCTAAGATTGAAGGAATTGTGTCCAAATTCGTTGCATATGCTAAAAAAGAACATTGGAAGCGGAATGAGGTTCTAGAAGAGGGGTTGTTATAAAATGATGTGGCATCTTAATTATCATTGGTCTATGTTCCCTCGATTTTTGTGCCAATTAAATATTTGGCTATGCATTTAATAATGTTCAATTAAAAGGGAACTTTTTGTAACAAACCCTAATTAGGGTTTAGGTGTCAAAATCGCAGCCATTGATCTTCTTTTGATCTGGGCCGTTCATTGTAATTGAGGATGCTATATATACCCTCACTCATTTTCATTTTGTCATTAGCAATTAGAAATTAGAAGATTAGAGAGCAAATAGATAGTTAGAGCTTTTGGAAAGAAGAAAGTTATTTTGTAGCAAGATTGAGAATTGAAGAAAGAATTTCAAACAATTGTTGTCTATTTTGGCTTTGAGATCAATAAAATATTGAAGTTATGGTGTTTTATTGCAATTCTTGTGGCTATCTTCATGGTTGTTTACTTTCTTGAATCATTCTCAGTCGAAGTAGTATTTAAGTTTGAAGGACTAAGTGTTGGGCTTGATCTTTGGTGAGATTCACGTTCCAAACCACTAGCTTCTTACTGATTGTAAGGACGCCTTGTGTGGTCAACTGGAGATATTTGGATTGCTTGAACCTTCAATCATTATTGAACTATTGATATGTACCTTCATGGTAGTGTCTATAATTCTTGATGATTTGAAAAATCACTAAATCACCTTAGAAGATCGCATCAATTCCAATAGAGTTGTAATTCCTTGGCAATACTGAAATTGGTAGAATCTTACCAAGTCTAGCCTACATTGAGTCATTCTTAGGATTAGATTAGAATTCATCTCTTGCAAACCCTATCTTTTGATCTTTTTTTGAGAACCTGTTAGCTTTAGGAGAATTTTGTTCCTGCAATTCGAAAACGTAAGGCCCCTTGAAGAAACAGCATTCACAACGACCACTGGTGCTTATCCACACGTAGAGATCCTACAACGAAGAACCTTGAAGTCACCCTGATTGATCCTTTCTCGCGATATCTTCAGCATTCAGAGGCTTTACTCAAGAGAGGATAAGGTACCCTTGGGTATTTTATTCTGTGTTTGATAGTGTACAAAATACACGTCAACACACTCTCAGTCATGTTATGTGTGAGCCTAGACAGATTCATTTTGTTGTAGCTAAACATATATTTTGATGTGTGTGTGGTACAGTGGGATATGGTCTGAAATATACTTCTTGTGAAGGTCTGAAATTGCAAGGTTTTTTTTATTCAGATTGGGAAGGATGTGTACGTGACAGGAAGAGCACTTCAGGATGTTGTTTCAGCCTAGGTTCAGCTATGATTTCCTGGTGCAGCAGAAAACAATCATGTGTTGCTCAAAGTACAATTGAAGCGGAATATGTTGCAGCTTGTGTGGCTGCAAGAGAAGCAATGTGGCTTCACAAATTGCTCGCAAGATTGTTTGAGCGGCCTTTGGAACCTACAATGATTCTTTGTGATAACCAAAGTTGTGTGAAGCTTTCGGTTAATCCTGTTTTCCATGACAGAACCAAGCATGTGGAAATAAAATATCATTACTTGAGCGATATGGTTCAAAGAAAATCAGTGGAGCTCAAGTACATTTGTACAAAAGAGCAAACAGCAGACATTCTCACCAAGCCACTTCCTAGAGTGAAGTTTTGTTATTTTCGAGACAAGCTTAGTATTGTGGAGAATGATGCTCTTACTGAAAGAGAATCTCAGCTTCAATGAATCTTTTTCATGTTGTTAATGAGTTCTTCTTTGTGAGGGAGAAGTTCGAGGTGCAATCCCTTGTAATGCATTTTTCTTTGTGAGGAAGAAATTTGAGGTGAAAGTCCTTGATGCTCTTTCCACTTATGGGGGTAGCCATAGTGGATGTCATGTTTAGAGACTCCATGACAACATCACGTTGAGTGACTCTGTGATGAGAGCTTGTGTTTATTTCACTCATGGGAGTAGCCATGGTGAACATCACGTTGAGAGAATCCATGATGCTATCACGTTGAGAGAATCCGTGATTAATTTTTCTATTTACACATATGGGTGTAGCCATTGTGTTGTCATGTTGAGAGACTCCATGACTTGAAAATCTGTAAATGATATCTCCTTTAGTAAGAGGGAGTATTAATGTTGTAGCTTCAAGAGAATAGAGAGTTATTTATTTCTCCGATGGTTGTCTTTCCGTTTTGCTGTTCCTTATTTCTTGTTCGGCGATTAGCTGGAAGTATTACTGTCTCCATCTTGTGTATGTGCTGGCAGCGTTTATTCCATCGTGGATTTCATCTGTTGAAGTTCATTGGCTCTTTGTGTCTGTTGGTTGTGTAACTAACATCTTCTTTTGGTGTTTGGCCTTCCGTCTTCCTTCTTCGTGAGCTATATCGGGTCATGTCATGTGTTATATATATGCCGAGGGATGTGAAGTTTAGGGTGATCGATATTCTGGTGTATTTGATGATTATCGGGGAAAAGCTCAGGATTTTGCTGCTGCGACCTTGCATCATCTTCAGTCTTCTGATATAATTATTATGTTCAGCTGTGATCATCTGTTTGTGAAGATTTGATCTCTTATCATCTTCTTTAACTTTATTTGTAAGCAGTATTCTTATAGTCTTCTTCTAATTTTAAGTATTATCAATCATTGTTAGATGATTGACTGTTAAGTGTGAGAGTTCTGTACACAATTTGAAAATTCAATAAAATATTTTTTTGGTGTGGCTGGGTTTTACACCCTAACGTGGAGGGTTTTCCCAGGATAAATAGTTGTGTATCTTGTTCTCATAAGTTTTCCTAGTTACTGTTATCTGAGTTTTTAGCTTTCTGGTTCTAATTTTAACAGATTGTACCTCAAACTTCTTCTCATGATTTTTCATTGTATATGTCTGAAACATTATTTAATTT
Source organism: Cryptomeria japonica (assembly GCF_030272615.1). Classification (NCBI taxonomy): domain Eukaryota; kingdom Viridiplantae; phylum Streptophyta; class Pinopsida; order Cupressales; family Cupressaceae; genus Cryptomeria; species Cryptomeria japonica. The sequence continues at coordinate 10,009,369 of NC_081412.1, read as the reverse complement.
CAATCAAAGTTCACATACTCAGACTTGGCAGACCAGAAAATTTTTGACTCCAAAAATTTCAGATGTATTCTGTTTTGTTCTAAAATATTATATATCTTATTCACAAACTAATATCAGCTTTGTATTTCAGCTACAAGTTCTTGGTAACAGCAGATTCCAGAAATGTTTATCAACTAACATCTCAATTCCACTTTACTTTTCTTTTTTCTTTTATTTTACTCACAGAGGGCCTATCCATCTCTGGCATGAGACATCCCTTGCCATCCCAGGGACAGTCAGATGCCCCCTGCATTTCTGGATCATTTCCTTTACAGAATAGGGGCGCTGGGACAGCTCTGCAGACATTTCCGACGCCCCCATCTAACATAGATTGAAGCAAAGAAGCTGAAGAGAACTCTAAATTCTAAAACAATAAGAAATACTTTTCTATGAGCAGAAGGTAATAATTATATGGCAACAACTGATTTTATAATGCTTAGAAAATACAAATATCAAAGTCCATGTATGTATGGATAAGAAAACTAAGTTCTACCATTAATCAAAGACGATGGGCTCTTGAAACGAGGAAGGAGTGACCTTTAAAACTCTAACAAGGACTTTTCTGAGCAAAAAAAAATTGTTATGTTTCTAATACAAGTCACTAAGTTCAAATGCCAGTATCCTGGTAAGAATGGATTTCAAGCTGAAATAATGAATTACCACATATGGAGATTTAATCCTTAGAGAACCTTCTAAAATTCCGAGTTAAGGTACATATGAACACCCAAGTTTTACAACAGATTCACAAGGACTGTTGCATTCTCGGTCAGCCTAAATTGTTTCAATAAGCAGTACAGTAACCCATCTGAGTCATCCATGCTGTTGGTCAGTATTGAGTTGGATAACTCCACAGTTTTGGCACTCCTCAAAGCTTACATAGAAAATATATCCTATCCATATACCACTAATGTCAGCTGCCCTGTGAAAAAGGGAGAACAATTTATATTCAGGTGGGTAAGGTACAGACCCTCCTCCACAGTCAATCAACGGTGGTCATGTCATGGTGGGAACTCTACATGTCCTACAATTGATTTCATTATTTTTTCTACTGGCATTCAGGACTTTATAGAGGATGCATGCTAATAGGGTCAAGGCACTCTACCTGCATGACCACAATGCCCAACGTTACATGTGTCTAGGAGAAATGGTTCCAAAAAGAAATGTTGTGTCTCATCTATGGGAAAAGCAAGCTTCTCAAATATATACAATACAAATCAGTGAAAACTTTGCAGCCAATGCTGCAAATGTTACAAATACATTTTTCAATTATAAAGAGTTCAAGTTGGTAAAACAATCACAAGAGTCTACCTTAACATGGGAATGCAATGGTCAATCCTAAATGAATATGGTATTTCATTGGTCTTCCTGGGGAATTTATGTTCTCAATGTTGTAACAATTCCTAAAAAATTTGTTCAGTCACTAAGCATTTGGTATACTTTTAGGTGTTTCCAATTTTTATGGGACTTCCAGATTTCATCATTTACTGCCAGCCAGCAGTAGCCATGAATTTAAATGCCAGTGCTTAGTTTATAGTAACCAGCATTTATGCTTGTAATGCTAATATAAACAAACAGTAATTGCATTACCATTGGTGAGTAAATAGCAACAACTGTAGAAAAGTGAAAGATAAGAGAGTAGGGAGGGAAAACCTTAGGAATACCCCCATGGGTGAATGTTTCAGCATCCAATATTTTTGGTCCATCTGAAGACGATGGCACATTTGATGCAGAAGGAGCTTTAACTACCCTTGTTCGAGCCTTTCTACCTTCAGTCGGTGGATCTGCCATCATATACACTGATGCGGATGCTTTGTTTTTCTACAATTAACTACCTATAACAACAGTCATGAGAGATTATGATATGAGCTTGTCTGATATTCAAGAAAATGATTTTCTTCAATACAAAAAAAAACCATTAAAAACAAATCTTTAGTAAACAAAATATGTGTGCCTGACATTAATGGCTGGAGTAACAACTATAATAAGGGCTGTAGCCTTTTTTGTTGTTCAAGGTTTTGTGGTCCTTTCAAAACTCTCTCTGGTTCAGAGCTCCAGTCAAAAGCAATTATTTTAATCAAAAACAAGCATAACATGATCATATATAATACCATTATTATTGCAATACCTCCTTTAATGCTATATTTCAATAGCATAATTTGCTTCATCATTAGTACTTTCTTTTATATTCTCTTTGGATATTTAGTATACATGTAAATCTGCTATAGATTTTGTATATGGTATATATGTTTATGAGAGATGGATTCTTTGGAACCACTACTTATTAAATTGGATCAACATTTATTGACTCAAAACTACACACAGTTGAATCCAATAAGTTATCACAAAATATATTTATTGCAATTTTTTATTGAAAATTATGTTACCACTTCACTCGTAATTGTGCGATTTTGGTCAGTGATATTGTGATTTTTTGGTTTTGTTGGTTTCTTGATTAAATAAAATTTTGGGAGTTAACCATGTCTCTAACTCTCTCATTTCCACTTGAGTAGACTATGCAATTCTCATAAATCGTGGAAGGTCAAATGTGGATACTATGGGACGAAACATGAAGATGAAAATGAATGTTTTCTAAAATAAAGCAATGAATTGAAACAACAACATATTCAACATAATCACACTAGTTTTCTAGATTGATCTGCTATAGTATTAGTAGATATATTAGGTGTTTGACATCTTTTGTGGGAACATATTTCAGGGATGAGTAGTGTAGTTGAATAATATGCATTAAGATCTCACCTCCATCGCTGCTTGGTCCATCTAAATCTAGTGTAGCTTCATCGACAACTTCTAATGATTCCTTGCAATAGGTTTATATTAGTCTTCCTAATCCACTTCATTAGGAGATCTGCATACCATATTTTTCACTTTTGTTCATTTAGTCCCATCTATCAGATCTTGATGCCACCATTGAGGAATTCATCTCTCAGATATTTATGCTCTCAATGACTACAGAGAGAGAATAAATCTGTGGAGATGGCTCTATAATCTCCCCAACATTCCTTGGGTCATGGGGGGTAGAATTCAATGTGATTGAAAATCTGGAAGATAAAATCGGAGGTCTTGATATGGGATGGAAAGGAAATGAAGAGTATTTCTGGTCAAAGATTTTAAAAAAAAAAAAGATTTTGTATCTCTAGGATCCTTTGGAAGGGATGAAAAAGATGGTAAGAGTATTTGGTTTACCTGGTGTAACTTTCAGAAAGTAAATAAAAGAATCTATGGCAGACTAGATAGATTTTATGCAACTAAGGATTTTGTTAGCTTTGACCAAGTTGGACAAGGCAACAGAGTCATAGTTCATCCTGGCTCTCTCACAGAATCACTCAATAGAGGTCAAAATTCTCATACATGGCCAAATAAACCTTGTTGTTAGAAAAGAGAATCCATTCAAGCTTACTACTGATCTGCTTAATTGGGAAATGCAATAATGCTATTTTTACACTTAAATAGATTAACAAATCCCTTCTCAAGAATATGTCAGCTATTGGAAGTCTATTGTTCAGATTACGGGGAAAAAAAGAGCACTTGACAATAGAAAAGTGGAAAATAAGCTGCAGGAAGAACTGTTTGCTCCTGAAGCATTAATCCAATGACCTTGAGAATCTGCCCTTAATAGCTAACTTGACCAGAATAAAACACGATTTCAGGATGTTCAAATTAAAAGAATTCAAGGTTTAAGAATGAGAGCTAAAATTAATTGGCTCAAAAATGGTGAAAAAGGTTCAAAATTCTCTTTTTAACTATTGAATGATAAGAACATTAAGGAGGGCATATACGCTATGTGGGTTAATAATATTCTGGTGACTGATCAAAATCAAATCAATGATGCGTTTCTTGTCTTCTATAAGTCTATATTCTCAGCAGAAGACGACAAAGAAGCAAAATTCTGCATTGGGTCGCGATTAATCGTGAATAATTGCGAATCGTCAAAAATGCCGATTTTTTCCCCAAAGTCGGGCCAAAAAATGGCCGATTAATTGCGGGTAGAACTCTGCAAAATTGTGTTTAAATCATGTTTAAAAATTGCGAAATATCTGCTCGGCTAAAAAAATGACATAAACCCTAAAAATCACCTGTGAAAATAGACCGATTCTGGGTATAGTATGCATGGAATCAGTTAGGGTTCGAAATTTTTGTACTTAATTTTTTGCCGGACGTTTTGTCCTCTGCAAAACCTTAATGACTTTATGTATCACTGAAAATTGAATCCTTAAATATTTTTGTTTGCATTTTGAATAAGAGCCTCACCTTGTCTCGCTGTTTCTGCAAATCGGAAATAACATTTCTGCAACTGATAAAGCTTGAGAAATACGAGAATAAGCTTTCCGTTGTTTCCTTATTTTTGGTAACTTTATATTATTGAGAACTTTAAATTAAAATCTGAACTCTAAATTAAAAACTATGACATCTGATTTGGGGGATTATAAACTTTATATAGGTATTTATAAAAAAATTTATAAGTGACAATCCTTACATTATCATTTACTATATGTTTAATATATAATTAAAAATAATTTAATAATTAGCATTATAAAATTATTTGTAAATTAAAATTATTATACATTATATTAGTGTGTCATTTATTAAATTATATAGAATAATTATATAATTTAATAAAATTGTAAATTAGAAATTTAAATAATTTAAAAAATTATAAATTATAAATTTGTATCTTTATAGACCATTAATAAATGTAAATATAATAATATTTATTTTAAATTTATAAAGTATATTATATCATTTTTAATATATATTTAATTTAAACTATATTTAATTTTTAAAATATATTTATTTTTTAATATGGTTTTTATACAAATGTACCCAAAGTAGTTCCTCCAAAAAAATTTGACATACCGATGTATTGTACCCACTTACCCCAATTCTGATTTCAATTCAGCAACCTACCTACATCTTTGTGCTATGGAAATGCCCTTAAATTTAAAAAGAAAGTATTCTGTCTCTTTTTCTATAATTTTTTAAATTTTTTTTAATCCGATTTTTTGCCGATTTTTTCCAGATTAATTCCCGATTTTTTCAAACAAATCTTATACTTTTGTTTTGCCAATTAATTCCTCAAATGATTAATGCTTCTTGACTCAAGACAACACAGATGAGTGTAGCAGGGACCAGAAGATGATTAGAAAAATGTTCCAAGGACAATCAGTAAAGAAGTTGGTACGTCTCTTGCAGAGGATATCTCCAAAGATGAAATTGTTAAAGCAATAAAAACCTTTAAGAATGATAAGTCTCCAGGACCAAATGATCTTCCCGCCGAGTTCTACAAAAAGAACATTGACTGGGTACATGATAGCCTCTTTCAGTTGTATTCTGAAGCTATTTTGAAGGGCTCTCGGGAGAACTCTATTAATATAGGAATCATCAAATTGCTTCCCAAATCTGGAGATAAATCTCAAATAAAGAATTGGAGGTCTGTCATGCCCCTGATCCTATCGTAATGAATTTAATCAAATAAAATATAATAAACTTATTCCTTAACATATCAATAAAATCAGAAATTAATTAAGTAATAAATTTAGTTCAAGAATATATATAAATATATTATTACTCAGAAAATTGTCTTATTCAAAGACTTCACAATTTTATGTAAACAGTAATTATCTTCACTAATGAGAGGCAGTGATGACTCCTAAATCTGTACCATACAGCAATTTGATTCAGCAAAGACAAGACTTGTAAACCCAACAAAGATTGTCCAATGCTGGCCGATACGATAGATCACTGGGATCACTGGCCAATACCTTTTGTACTAATAAAATATAAATACCATGCTAGCAGGCCCCACCATCAGGATAACATAAAGTAAACTCCAGTCTTCCCACTTCATTGAGACATCACATTTGCATAAAGTCACATCCATTATGAAGAGGTATAGGTGTGGTATGAAAAGCACACCACCAAGCAATCGAAAGGAAAAAAAGGAGGGAAGGCTGAGTCAGGAATGTCAGTGAATTGCATCTTTCTGCCAACGGTATGTTGGACAATTACTGTTACACTATTAATGTTTCATTCTGAGAATATTCTGCTGAAATAATAATATCTGAAATATAATAATTTCAAACTGTAAATTAGGAAGAACTCTTAAGGTTATAGACAATAAGAAGAATATGTAAATACAATTTCATTCTTGCTACTACTGTCAGTAATTAAGAAGATGGGATTGAGTTGTTTCCAAGAGGGGTAGTCTAAATCCAGCCAATAGGTTGATTCCCAAGATAAGGTAAGGATCAGCGTCCCGTAAACCTTGAGGGCATAGTCCCAAGATAAGGTAAGGGCTTGGATCTGTAAGCTTTGAGGGAGCCTATTGAGTTTGGTATCTAAGCGCTTGGCAACATAGTCATCTCCTCCTGCCTTAAAACTGAAGTAGTAACAAGGATTGAATTTTGCATTAAGAATTATGGATGATACAATTAATTATCTAATAATAGAATTAATTGTCTAGTATGGTGGATTGACAATTTTTTTTTTTTGAATAAAAGGGTAAAAACTTTATTGAACATCAGAAAAATGCATTACACAAATAGGCAAAGCCCCAAGGCCCCTAGAGAAAACAACCAAGCCAACCACACCTCAACCAGCTTCATTACCATCCATGTCCTCAGTGAAAATCTTCTGCAATTCCTGACAATAGTCCCCAGAGAGATGCTCCCAACCTTCCACTTTCCAATCACTGTCATGATCTGAGGCCCACTTGGCCAAACAATCCGCCCCTCCATTCCATTCCAGAGGAATATGGATAAAGGACACCTGCTCCATTAAGGAGCTAATTTGGAGAATCTGTTGCACAATCCCTGCCAATTGCCACTGAATCCCACTCACCTTCTGCTCAGTCAACAAATTAACAACAATTTGTGAATCCGATTCACAAATCACCTTCCTACAACCCAACGTCAAAGCCCTCTCCAAAGCATAAAGAATTGCTAAACCCTCCATAAGATTATTAGACTGCCATCCTTTATGAACCGAGAAAAAGAAAACAACCTCCCCCCTGCTGTTCCTGCCAACACCCCCTATTCCAGCCGGGCCTGGGTTACCCCTAAATGAGCCATCAGTGTTAATCTTGATAAACTCCTCCTGAGGGGGTACCCACCTTCCCACCCTTTGCACCTTCTTAATAGCCTGTCTACTTCTTCGGACACAGGCAGAGGTCGGAGAAAGCTCCTGCAATCCAAGCCTACTCAAAATATCTGCCTCGTCTCTACCCAGCGGGAAGGTCACCTCACACTTAGCTTCCACTGTCTCCCGAATCATAACTGTGATCCTATTCCAGACTTGTTGAACAAACAATTTGGCCTCACGGAATATCCTCCTGTTCCTTTCGAGCCAGATCTGCCACAGGATGAAAATGGGCCCAATATACCAGACAATTTGGATAAAGGAGGACGGAATAGGAGGTCTACCCAAACTGCTCCAAAATTCCACCAGAGAATCAGCATGGACACAAGGATGCTTCCACACCCCCCACCAATAGTGCCAGATAAGCATAGAGAAAGGGCATCTGAAAAACAGATGAGAGGAATCTTCCTCTCCGTTACCACACAGAACACAGATAGAGGGCCCCAAGAATCCCCGCTTGCGGATATTGTCCCATGTAAGACATCTATTCCAAGCCAAAGTCCAAGCAAAGCAATTACACTTCGGCCAAGAAGCATTATTCCATACCTGTTTCCACCAATTCACTTCCCTTCCCTCAAGTCTTCGCCTCATCAATTCCCAGTAACCACTAGCCACAGAAAAGACGCCCTTAGGATTTGGGGACCAAGCTAGCCCATCCCTCCCCTTAAGAGAGCTATAGTGTCTATTCGCCAAAATGCCCTGCAGCTCAGCACATTCTTCCTCCATCCCAACCACCGGCCACTCATCAGGATTCTTCCACCTTTCCAAATCCAGCTGACCGCACCTGTAGACCACCTTAAAATTACTCACCCTTGACCATCCTGCGTCCAAAAATCTCTGGCCCAGGTTTCCAAGGTTAGGAAACTGATCAAGGATGGGAGGGTAACCATCCCAAGAGTCCTTCCAGAAAAGGACCTCTTCCCCCCTTCTGCAAATCCAGAAAAGCCCTGCCTTAATGAGAGAGGCCCCCCGCTTAAGCGTGTTCCAGATCGAAGAGCCCTTTCCTTCAAGCGGATATCTAGGGATTTCCTCCAATGGGATCCTCTGCATATATTTATTGGCCAGAATCCTGGCCCAACTTCGATCATGCTCAACACACCACCTCCAGTACAGTTTAGCTGCAAGAGCCTCCCCAAAAAGAATAGATTGCCTTAACCCAAGCCCCCCTGCCTGCTTTGGGCTACATACCAGGTCCCAGTTGACCAGACTCCACTTGGAAGCTGAAAGATTTCCTGCCCATAAGAACTGCCTAGCCAGAGAATCCAAGCCCTTCAAGAACCACTTAGGTGCCACCTGAAGCATACATCGATAGGTCGGCAATGCCTGAACCATCGACTGAATCAGTTGAACCCTCCCTGCAAAGGATAACCATCTATGGGTCCAGTGATCAACCTTCGATCGGAATTTATCCAAAATCCCCTGCCACGACTCCCTAGGAGGGTTGCCAGGAGAGATAGGGATTCCTAAATAGGTCAAGGGCAAGGAGCCAATTTGGAATCTCATAATAACAGCAATCCTCCTTTGGATGTCTTCTGGAGTGTTGAAAAAGAGGATGGAAGACTTATCCTCATTAATCCTCTAGCCAGACGCCGCAAGATATACATCCAGGACCTTCCGTAAATTGGAAGCTTCGTTGATCCGAGCTAGCCCCATAAGGGCTGTATCATCCACAAACTGCAAGTGAGACTGTGGCTGCAGGTCATTACCCCAATTCCACCCTTGGATATTACCCAGGGCCACATTATGCTTAATCAGCCTCCCCAGACCCTCAGCAAGAAGAATGAATAAATAAGGGGAGAGGGGATCCCCCTGGCGGAGACCCCGAGAGGCCCCGAACAACTCAGTATGATCCCCATTGATAAGCACCGAAAAAGAGGTGGACGTAACACAACTCATCACCCACTGGATCCATTCATCAACAAAACCAAAAGCCCTGAGGATCTTCTAAAGGAAGGACCACCGAACTCTATCATAAGCCTTGGCCATATCCAGCTTGATAAACATAGCCTTTTCCGTGGAAGTTGCCATAGAGTGGATGGTTTCCGTAGCAATGACCACCCCATCTAGAATTTGGCGGCCTTCCACAAACCCACTTTGCTCCTCCGAAATAACACTCCCCAGGCACTTCTTCAATCTGTCTGCAATCAATTTAGAGATGATCTTGTAAATCACATTGCAAAGAGAGATGGGGCGGAACTGACCTAACCGGTCGGCCCCTTCACATTTGGGGATTAAAGCAATGAAGGTCGCATTCAAAGCCCTAAGCATCTGCTTATTTCTCTAGGATTCCTAGACCACATCCAATAAATCAAGCTTGATAATATCCCGAGTCTCTTGAAAGAACTCAACCGGGAACCCATCCGGTCCAAGAGCCTTCCCTTTCCTCATATGGAAGACAATCCTCTCAAGTTCTTCCATCAAGATAGGCCCCAGAAGTTGCTCATTCATCTCCCTCGAGACAAGAGAAGGGATGCAGGCAAGAACCAAATTCTCCTCCTCTGTTTCCCCCTGGGATTCTTCCTTAAAGAGGGTCTGGAAAAACTGAAGAGCCTCCCTAGACATCTCCTGCAAGGATAAGCACTGCTCACCTCTATCATTAACCAGAATAGGAAAGGAATTTCCGTGTCTCCTTGCTTTCACCGAGTTGAAGAAGAAAGCCGTATTCTTGTCCCCCTCCTTCAGCCAATCAATGCGGGCTCTCTGCTTCCAATAAACTTCTTCCCTAGTCTCCCATTCCTCAACTACCTTGACAGCCTTGTCTTCCTCTCTGAGCAAATCCTCTGACAACCCATGCTCTCTGATTTCCCTGGTGATCTCACTCAACACAATTTGGGCAGCTTTCTTCTCACAAAAGATGTTCCCAACCCCTTGCCAATTCCACTGTTTAAGTTGGCGCTTAACAAATTGCAGCTGTTTGGCAAAAGTGAACATGGCAGTGCCAAAGGCCGGCCTACCTTTCCTCCACCAATCCGCCACCAGATCCTGTAAAGAGGGGTCCCTAAGCCACATAAGTTGAAATTTGAAAGAAGGCAAGCGGGCAACCCGAGCCGAGGACGAAACCAACTTGATGGCCAATGATCTGACCCTCTCCAGTCAAGAATCTCAGAAGTTGTGGACCACCCCCCGCCAATCCAAAAACAAGACACCAGAAAGCGATCCAACCGCTCAGCGATCCAATTCTCACCAACTCTCCTGTTGTTCCAAGTGAACACGCCATTGCTAGGCTTGATGTCAACCAACTGCAGCCGGGAGATACTATCCTGGAAGAGGACTAAAGACGATTCCAACCGCATGACACCCCCCTTCTTCTCACTCAACTCCAGAATGGCATTGAAATCTCCTGCCATAATCCAAGGATGAAAAGGGGCCAACCTTCGCATACCAACAACATGAGACCATAAGTTATGCTTACCCTGAAGATCATTGGGAGCATAGATATTTGAAAACAAAATGACCTCCCCAGTCTCAAGGCTAGAAAGCACCCCGAATATCGAGGATCTGGACGCGGCCCACCAGACAGGGTGAAGCCTTAGAGGGTTCCAAAGACAGGCAACTCCTCCTGCAAATCCAGCTGCCCCAACACACTGACATTCGCCACGCCCCCACAGCTTTGGCACAAGACCCATCATACTCTCCACTGACAGTTTAGTTTCTTGCAAGAAAAGGATATCAGGAGCCTGATTCCTGATCAAATCCCGAACAGCTTTTTGTCTAGGGCCGTTGTTCAAGCCCCTTACATTCCATGAGAGTACGATCATTTGGGAGGGTTGGAAAAGTGAGAATCCAAGGTCTTTACTGACCCTGACTCAATCAAATTCTCTCCCATCATTTTGATTTTATCCACATCCTTCTTTCTACTAGCCTTTGAGATTTTTTCTGAGGCACTTTTCTTAAAATCCTTCTGATAAAGACCCAGGTGAACAAAAGCCTTACTAGTCCTAGCTCCAGCCGGTTCCAATTTCAGGGCTATCGGGGACCCCTCCCCCCCACCCAAAATCGCCTCCAAACCAGGGTTGAGTCCCAGCTCAGCCCCTACAGCTTGCTCCAACTCCATTTGTTGGTCTCCAGTCACTACCAAGGCCTGGGAAAAGTCCTCCCTAGCTTTTTCCGGTGCCTCCCCTGAAGCCCCCTGATCCAATGGGGTAAATCCCGGATTCACTTCCTGATGGTTGAGGTCGTCCAGCGCTTCAAATCTATTAAAAGTATCCTCCTCCTATCTCTCCTGAAGGGACCTCTTCTGGCCCCGATTTCTGTTCCTTGTCTTCACTGGAACAAACCCCTTAGCCCCCACAACATCAGTCACCATAGCACTTTTACCTTTATCCGCCCTATCTTGACCCTGGGCCTGATGTTGAGGTTGGGACACCACTGGTTTATATCTAGGGCATTTACGTTGAAGATGACCATACTCATGACACAGTCGACAACGAAAGGGTAGAGTCTCATAGTCTAGCTGTTGAACCCATGAGTAAGAGCCCACACACATATCTACAGCATCCGGTAATGGTTTACTGAGATCAATTTCAACACAAATGCGCGCAAAGGTCATTACCTTTCTCCCTAAGGTTTGCGATGAAGATCCCACTGGTTTCCCCAGCAGTGCTGCTAGCATCCTTAACACGTCCTCTCGACAACATTCCACTGGAAGACGTGGTAACCGAACCCATACAGGAACCCTGTTTGGGAGCTCCTCCGAAGGGTTAAACCCCGCATGCCAAGGTTTGATGAACAACCCCACCTGATTGTGAAAATATGGGCCTCCTTCAAAAACCCTATTTCGGTCCTCCATACAATTGAAAGTAACCATAAAATAATTGTTCGCCAGCAGCATAATCTCCATTTCCCCATCTGGTGCCCAAGACCTCTGCGCCCAGTTTTCCAGGAACTGCAGGGAGACCCTCATTCCCAGAAATTTGCAATAGAGCGAGTGTTTTGAAAAGTACTCCACATCTTCCGCTATCATCTCTGGAGGAATGACCAACTTCGGCCTTTCACTGCATCTCTCCAGGCACCCGTTAATCTTCGTAAGGCGAGAATTACCATTACTTCCAATCCCCGGTTCTAAGGAAAAAAGGGTATTGGAAAATGTCCTCGTATTCTGAGGTGGGGGTTTAGAGCCCACCGCTGCACGGAAATCCATGGATGGAGCCCCCTAAGAGGCCTCACCACCAAAACACGACATCGTAACTCAATAAGTTTTAAAGGACCACGAAGGCCAACCAAAAACCCCAACCCGAAGAAACCCAAGGGAAAACACCGCCCCAACAGCTCCCCCTTCCAAGCTCCTCCCAAAAGTACCCCCAAACTGACCCCCCAAACCCCACGGGAGTCCCACCGAGAGCCCACAACCCGCAGGCTACCGGAGCCCTTCCTCCCGCGCCGCCACCCCTAACAACCGCGCAGCCAATCTTCCCCCAACGGCTGACGCAGCAGCTCTTCCCTCCAGCCGCGCCCAGCTCGCCGCTCACCCCCGACAACCTTCACTCCCCTCCCCTGCAGCACCTGCACCTGAGACCTCCCGCGAGCTAGGGCTTCGAAACCCTAGCTCGGCCGCTCGACACCTCCTGCACGCGCACCATCGACCCGTCGTAAAATCCATGGTGGATTGACAATTTATTCATGAATAATTGATAAATTATTTAAATCTATGGAATATCACATATTTAATTTATGTTAAGGAAAGAGCTAAAAATAGAGTTGTCTCCTAATCAAATTTAGTTTAAGTCATAAATATATTGAAATAAATTAATTACTGTTATAACAGGCCTAAACTTAGCCGGGGACATTACAAGGCCCATCACCCTCCTCAATGTCTTACAAATTCCTGCAAAAGTATTCTCTCTCAGATTGGTTGATGTCCTGCCTTCCTTTGTTAATCATATTCCAACTGGCTTTATTAAGGCAAGGTATATTTTTGAGAACCTTATAACTATTTGGGAGGCCATGGTGTTGAATACTTTGTCATTGATGTCAAAGGTCAGTTGTTGAGATTCAGAGTTTGAATTGAAGTTTCAATTGAGCTGCTTGCATGCTTGGTTACTTGCTTGAGCTGCCTGCTTGGTTGGTTGAGGTGCTTGGTTGCCTATTTGAGTTGCTTGTGTGTCTGGTTGAGGAAGCAGCTCGGTTACTTGCTTGAGCTGCCTGCTTGGTTGGTTGAGGTGCTTGGTTGCCTATTTGAGTTGCTTGTGTGTCTGGTTGAGGAGACTGTGTGTCTGGTTCACTTGTGTGTCTGGTTGAAGAGCCTGTGTGTCTGGTTCACCTGTCTGTCTGTTTACTTCAGCTAGTTACTTGTTTGCATCAACTAGCTGTTTGTTTGTTTTTGTGCCATGTCAAATTTGTTTGCTATGACAGACTTTATGCCACATCATCAAGCGATTTGTTTGAAAGAACATTGGTGCAAATCCTTCAGAATTTCAGTTGGGAGATTTTTTTGGTAACTATTCTCTGGTTTATTACACGTTTTTTTAGGCACGTGTTTGGTGAAATTGCAATATCCTCTTTGGGTGTAATCTTTTGGAAAGTTTGTGGCATTTTTTTTTCTTTGATTGTGGCCTTATGAAAACAGGCTGCGATATTGTCTTCGGAAGACATAAAGTTTTTTGTTGTAAGTATGCATGTTGGACATCATATTTTAAATATGATTTGTTTTCTTCAGAAAACCGTTCTTTTCAGAGTTCTGGCAGAATCGTTTTGTTTGATAATCTCTGACAGTTTAAAAAGGGACTTTTCATGTTTCATGTAATGGCTGGCACGTTTTGTTCATGGTAGTGGATGTTTTAAAAAATTATGATATCGTAGGCTTCAGATTTGGCAGGACTTTAAACGGAACAAGTTCTGTTCTTTTGTTCTTAAAAAAAACAGCTCTTGAAAAACACAATGATCATGGGGGAGGTTGTCTTGGTCTAAAAAAATAGGATGATAAAAATTGTGTTTAAGTGATTCTTATTTTTCCGGCAAAAATCTGAAACATTTAAAAAAAAAAACCGAAAAGCTTCAGAGATGTGTTTTCAACAAAAACCAATCTGCTGTATACGTTTGTAGGTGAAAATTGATTCTTTGTTCTTTGAAAATATATATGGTAAAAGTAGAAGGGTGTGTGACATTTTTTTGAAGGGGGTAATAAAAGGAAACTATGTGGGATTTTCGAAAAATTTGGGAGGAGCAGGTCGGTTTTAAATAGATACAACTATCTTTTCAAAGGTGGTTAATCTTCCTTTGAAGACAAAACTGTATTTTCTGTGCAATGATTTTCAATTGAAAAGAGAGCTTGAAATTGTTTTATGAGTGAGACATGAAGAATTTGCTGTGAGATAATGGCAAGAAAATTTATTTGTGTTGCTGTAGAATGGAGTTGATGGGGGTCGTTCAGTAAAACCTTGCAGACATTGTGAATTTTTAAGGGTGTTGTTCGATAATGTTTTGCTGTTGCAGGTCAACATTGAGATAATTGATGGGTAGGACCATATTCAGGTGTGTCTTTCTGAACTGGTGTGGCTCTTAACTTGCTTCTGTAAGGTCAAGCCTTGGTATGAGTTCTATGAGGAAACAATAGTTAGTGTTGGGCAAGTTTTTGAAGGTCATGGTTTATATCTCTGCTGCTGCTGTGTAATCAGCGTTCTATTACAGACTTGTATCAGTCCATTCTTTGGCACTTCAATGCTATTTAAAGGCTTTTGAATGAAGCATGTATATGGAGATGAACTTATACGGAGTTAAGATCAGTTTGCAGGATGTGTTTTAAATTTTGGTCTCAATATATTTGAATCGGTGCTCAAAACTGAAGTTGGTGCTTCAGGCTTTCGGAGTTGGTGCTTCGTGATGGGTTGGTGCTCACTTGTAATTTAGGTTGGTGCCCATCTGTTCAGTTAATATAATCATTTTTTGTGCTGTGTTTTTTACCCGAAAGGGTTTTCCATGAGAAATTCTGGTTTCTTTGTCTTTCTGCTTGATCTTATTTCTATATCGCCGTTTAAAGTGGCTTCATGAGTTTTTTAAAAATCAGAATACTGATTCACACCCCCTCTCAATATTCTTTGTGTGCTCTTCACATGGATTGGGCTAGGATTTCTATGTAGAAGATTGATATGTTCCTACTGGATTTTGTAATGTCCCCAATTTAAGGAGGGTCGACCACCAATATTTTAAATAAATTAAATCATTAATAAATGCAAATATTAAATAATATTCCTAAGCCGACTTTGGTGAATATCATTAAAAGATAATACTTAAATAAATTTACATAAAGTTGGGCCAACCTATTGTTTGTGGCAGTTTCCTCTCTTTTAGCCGACTTGTTAAGTGAGCCTTGATTCCGCCTCTTTAAAAAGGCTAGCTGAGATGAGGAAGGGGATGTTTTTGGATTTGGGAATTGCCTGAATGCAGAGTCTGCTACTGGGGCAAAACCCCTAGTGAGCATCTGCAAGTTCGCAGGAGGAACAGCATAAGAGAAGGGAGCAACAGTTGGATCTTCCTTGAAATCGATTGGGAGAGGGTGCTGGAATTAGCCGGCGCCATTGTATTGATGCCTAAAACATCATTGCATGCATTCGCTGGTCACAGGTCTTCTAAAATCGCAGAACACAGGGATTTTGATCTGCAAGAAAGAAAGTGCATTTTTAGTGGCCAAGGTTCAAAAATATATGCCATTGAGCTTCAGATTCAGTCTACGGGTAATTCTGGAAAAAAAATATTGTATGAATTGTTTCATCTGTTGTGGTGCAAATATATAATTTTCCAGGCAGTTCTCTATCTGGTATTGAGTAATGGTGAATATAGCATGATCAATATCATATTGTCAATTTGTGTATCTGAGAAGTACAGACTTATCAGTTTTTCCTAAAAAGGATTAGGAAAAACTGATCAGAAACTGGTGTATTTCTGTTATTTGTCTACAAAGAATCTGGAACAGTGGTGTTTTTAATCTTTCAGCTATTGTTATTATTGTCATTTGTTTACCATAATAGTATTAGGAATCTTTCAGTGGTAGCAGAGCCAAAATTCTGCCAGCCTGTGCGATGGTAAGGATGATTATAGGCATGGAAGAAAGGCATAATGAAATTGTGGTCTCCAAAATTGCCAAATGATATAACAGATATCAAAGGATGAATGATCTACTAACATTCAAATTGTGCCTAGTCAACAGGGAGTTGATGCTTGTGGAGAAACTGAAATGAATGAGAAAAGTAAGAAGCAATAAGAAAACTAAGAAGTTACCATTGAAGAAAGGATAGAAAAAAAAGAGGAATCAATTGCTTATGATCTGCAGCTTACAAATGATCATGGGAAAGACAACAATTAGCCATACGAGGATATGATCAAGCACGAATCAACTATTGCACCTATAAGTAGAGAACACATAAGTCTTCATGACTACCACAAAGTTGAGGAAAATGCTATCTCAGAGTTTGCCAAACCAGCATTGATTGATCAGCTATGTGGAGGTATGAATTCTACTAATGTTCCATTGCATGAACCAACTCTACATCTTATGGGTAAGGAATCAATTTGTAATTTGGATAACTTGGTCTGTGATAATGACTTGAAAGATATTAGTTTTGCTATTGTGATGAATAATTTGACTATGACCGACCCCCATGAGGAGGAATCACAGGTTTATTATGAAAACCCTAACAGAATTGGCGAGATGATCTTTAGATTGGGGAATAAGGATTCCCTTATTCAAGTTCAAGGACATTCACAAGCAATGGTGTGGGACCCAGGTGACATTGGCAGGAAGAATGAACAAACTGCTGCAATTTTGAAAAAAAGAAGTCAATCAGTCGGTTGAGATTGAAGCCCTCCACAAGTCCGACCAAGTTCTTAGGAAGAAGTACTTCAGTAAGGTGGAAGGTATGAAAGGCAGGTCAGAGTTTATAATCACTGGCAGGTACTAGGTGGTAAAAAGAAGCTAGAGAAACAGAGAAGTATTATTGTGGCTCCAAAAGAATCTACAGAAGAGCAACCATGGAAGGGTAACAACTAACAAGTCAAAGCAACACCAACATGACCATGTTCTTGATAGTGGTACCACTCAAGAGGAAGTTTCGAAAGATACAAGGTACTTGGTACAATCGTTTGTTGATGGATACGATGTTTGCATACTTGCATATGGGCAGATTGGCTCAGGTAAAACTCTCACTGGTTATGGTTCAGATAGATACCGAGATCTTACCCCAAGAGCAGCTCGGGTGTTATTTAAAATTCTGAGATGCAACAGTGGCAAGTTCTCATTCCTATTAAAGTTGCATATGGTGAAACTTTACCAGGACACATTAGTAGATCCACTTTTACAAAAAAAATGCAAAGCGAATGAAACTGGAAACTAGGGAAGGCATGAAGGAGATGGTAACAATGAAGAATATAACTGTAGTATCTACAAATGAAGAGCTCGAAGCTATTGTGTCTAAAAGGATGGAAAGGGAACACTCTTCTGGGGATCATCTTTAAGAGGGGCAAAGTATCAAGAATTCTTAAGAGCACTAGCTTCTGAAGAGCAGCATACAACTTACAAGAACCTCAAGCTGACTATGCCTATCGGTGGTTCACTTAAGGGAAATGCAGAGACTTTGATGTCTGTAAACATACCCCAATTAGAGTCTGATCTGGATAAGATCTGGCAACCTCTGCTTTTTTGGATCACTGATTGTTCTGTTGTATCACTGCACCTGTCAGAGTGTGATTTTGAAGGCAATGACCAGGAATGGCTAAGGAGTTTGAATGATGAAGCCGAAAGAAAAACCTTGTCACAGTTGACTGAAGATAAGTTTGAGGAGATGATAGAAAATTTTGAAAACGAACCTGCAAAAGTTTCAGCAGGTTGGTGTTTTAATGATCCTCTGGTAGATTCATTGATAGTTTTCATGGAAAACTGGAACCCAATCAGTAATGCTGGGAAGGAGGAAATGGTACTTCCAGGAAAAAAAGTTAGACCCATGCTTTCTAATGTACCTCAAACATCAGATCACTGTATGTGCAATGGCATTGAAGATTCAGTTTCAGATTCCATATACAGATGTAAGAGTTGTGGAATTTATGTCCATGGTCAGCAAAATTCTGATCAAATGGACCAGTTAAAAATATCTGATTGGCCTTGCACAAAACATGGAGTTTTAAGTGGTGCATATGTTTGTATATACTGTGAAGTTGGTTGCAATAATGGTAATGCAATTAAACCAACAACAAATCCAGCAAAGTGGGATCATGAAGTCTATGCACTGTATACAAATTAAACATACCTTCTGGATAGAAATTCTATGGAGCCAATTGATGATGTTCCCACTATGGAAGTGTGTTCAAGGAAACAAAAGTGTTTAACTTTTAAGCTACTTATGTGGTGCAATGGTCGATTCAATGTGAGCATTGCTCGGTATTTGGTTGTGAAGTGGTATTCCACATTTTGTGTGGTGTCAAACAGGGAGCCTACTTTGAGATACAGCATGTGTGCACCTTTTATCATCAACATAGAAATGATACTCACCTTGGACTTGTTGAACAAGGCTCAAACATTAAGGACAGATGTCAAATTCTAATAAAAAATGATACCTCAATTTCAGAACTTGTCACACATGTCATGGACACATTTCATGGTGATTAGTATGTACGTAGAGGTGTGGAGTTGCAGCTGGTCTATGATCGAAGGTATGAAGATGATGTCATAAAGGTACTTGATTTTGAGTGGTATATGCTGGAGTTTCAGATGGAATATGGTTTACGGTGTGGAGATGAGCATGAGGGCAAAAGTATTCTAGCCCTATACCACTGGTTGCTAACTCATACAGTGTTGGTAGATGACCATCCTACCTTGCTGATCATGGAGTTTTCAGGGTGTATTTTGAGGACAGCAGCTGTTTGGATGGATTGGAGAGACTGGGATCACTACTTCAGTGTTGGAGGTTGGCATGATGATGAGATCCAAACATCATGTGACATTAAAGGTACCTTTTGCATCGTTATAGGGATTGGCGCAGTTGGTACACTACTTCACGAGGATCATGCTTCACAACTCTTGGCATGACAATGATTGTACCAGAATGGAGCAGCTGAAGACTTGGTACAGGTGGTCATTCTTCAGGGATTTTGTTTTATATAGTGTTTTGTCTTTGATAGACTTAGCACTCATGGACATTGGAGCCTTTGGAGGTAAGAAGTTGTGGGCACTTGTGGGGACATACACAGAACTGAAAAGAAAATCAACTTTCTTTTGAAGTGAATACAAAATTTGGTTGAATATACCAGGTTGCGGCCAGGGTATCTTACAAAGAGCACAAAAGGGCAATCCAAGTCCCAGCAAAAAATTGACTCGCTCCTGCGACTTATTGGATGTATATGCAATCCTTCTGGCAGCTTTGTCATCTTTTCAAAGTTTTTTGCTAAGCCTCCTTTCAAGAAAATGTCCAGCTTATGCACTAAAATAAGGAGCTCTCTAAATTTCATAAATTTATAGTTCTTGAACAGATGCAGAAAGCTTCTGTTGAAGCTGTCAACAACTAGGTCTTCCTTTCCATTAGCTAAATCTCCTCCTTCCATTATCATGCTATGGAAATTTTCTGGAATTGTAAAACAGTTGTATTAACTACATCTACTCTAGCCAACTGCATAAACTGAATTATTTTCTGAATTTTCTGGACTAGCTTTTTTAACTACATCTAGTCCATCTGATAACATAATATTTTCTCGATCATCTTTACACAATGGAGTAATTGGCTTCACGTTCTTGAGATGTTTTTTTAATGAATGCAGATAACTTTTTCTTTTCAAAAATCATTCCAACTGTATATTCGATAAGTTTAATCAATTTGCCCCTATAAAATCAATTTCCTCTTTTGCCTCCTGGTATAGTCCCTATAGATTTGACTAGTTCAGGATTAAGAATTTTGGGACACATAAGGAAAATGCTGCAGATACTTTCCTTCTATTTTCCTCAACTTGATGAAAATTCTATTATAAAGCATAGAGATTATTTTGAACCATTGTTAAGGAGATCACCCTTGGTATAAAATGACTCAATTATCTCATCCCAAAAGCAACCAATGCCCACTAAAAGCATCAAGTTTCCTAAAATAACACAAAATCCTGCTTTTCCCCAGTTGTAAACCATTCAAACCAATAATTACTACCATGAAGTTTCCATGTAGATCATCGTTAATAACTGACGGACAACAGATTATGATTCTCACAACAGAAGGCTTACTGACTCCAAGATTCCCATAGGATTGCAGTTTATTTTGCAGTTCTTTTGAAGAACAACTGGATATATTTGAATGCTCTTTGTTAAGTTTCTCAAGCCCTCGCGTTGACACAGTTGCAAGCAAGCCTGGTTTTCCTTCATAAACAGTTGATGTGGAACCAACAAGCTATGGATAGCAATGCTTTCAAAGAAGGGCTCAAACTCATTAATTGGATTATAAAGTAGATGCTTCTTAAAGGCTCGGATTAAGTTCTTCTATTGATGTATACTGAAGCTGGGGGCATTAATATCTCTGGCATTAGTAAAATTAAAATCCCTTGCATAATACAGATAAGATCGAAGCACTTGCTAAACTTGGTGCTTAACCTTCACTGGGATTTCAGCCTGGGGCTCTACCGGTGCTTTCCCAGAGAGTTTAGCAGTCTGAACAAAAATTGAAGGCAACAGTTTCAAGTTTAAATAATGAAAAATCTCAATTAACCCAATTCTGTTTAAAAATGAAAATTTAGGATGAAGGACATATTTTCGGACTGCCAGCTGAAACATGGGTAGGTCATACATTAGGGTTTATTGCTGAAACAGACACTGGGGAGTATACCACAATGATCAGAGCCAAAATTAGTGGTATTAAAAGACTTTTTAAAATGGAACCCATTTGTGGGCACTGAAAAAATTTCAACATAAATTGCAACTATCAAGTTTGATATTACGATGGAATTACAAATTAATAAGAGGTGTCCAAAATAACCAATACGTGGAGCAGTCGCGAGATTAATCCATTTTAAAATTGAACTTACTTGAAGAATTATGGTGCGGAATAGAGGACAGAGTTCTGTAATCGACTATACGTTTTGCGCTGCGCCGTCTCTTCAATCACGTGAATGCTGAGAGAGACTGGATTTTGGAATTCATGCAAGGGCTTTACCAGGGTTTCTGCTATATGTGCCTCGTGCCCAACTTGTACGAAGTTTTATTTTTTTGGGAAGGTGAAAGATTCATGAAACCCGGCTGAATATACTAAATGTTTAGCACACAATATTTCCATTTGACAAATACTTGACTATGGCACGCAATGTTCATGCTGATTAAATTCAACAATTTGTGGGGCACTATACCTACGGACGTGTGATGATTATATTAAAGTATAAATAGAGGAATTTAATAGTGTTATAGTATGTCACAATAAATATAAATCAATAAAGGATCAGATGAATTAAGTTCTTTAATAGCTATGATAAAAGTAGATATGAAGATAAGGGGAGAGGAAGATAAAGAGATTAAAGAGGTGGAGGGATCTATAAAATTATAGAGATAGAGACAAATATATCTATATTTAAAAAATATATGTAAAATATACTGAAAGATATCTTATAATGGAAAAAAATCATTTGTAAAATAGATGTTTTTTTTTTAATATTAAACATCAAGAATACAAATTCATTAATGTTGTGCATCTAAAAAGCTATGAATCTAGTTGAAGACAAGTGGGAGGGTTCTATTTTATTTGGAGTAATAAAACAAGTGCCACATAGTGGCTAGTACTTGCCTTGTTTTTAGTATAGTTTTAATAATAATTATGATTTAATTTTAATAATGATTATATTTTAAAAATTATAATAATTAAGATAAAAAAAATTAAACATAATTATTTCATAATAATTAAAATTTTACTAAAAAAATAATATAAATTAAAGAAATCTAATAAATTTTTAATTTCAAAAAATAAAGTAAGATTTAATTATGGTTATATTAATGTTAATATAAAATGTACAAATTGATAATTTTTATTTGTTATTTATTATTTCAAAAATTGTTTTAATATCCAACAAAACGTATCAAGAATGATGTCGGATTATCTAGATTACCTTAGTTTCCTAAACAACAAAAAATTGTCTTCTGATATCAAGTTATCATCTAAGGCGGGTCTTATAAGGGGGCTTAAGCTCTATTTAAATTTTTAAGGAAGAAGTGATCTCATGAAGAATTTGTTTTTTGTGCTAGGAATTTTTTTTTAGGAAGCCTCCCTCCTTGAGACCCCAACCTAAGACTATAAGAACTATTGTCTATTCTTTTCATCAAATTGACTGATTTAAGAAACATTCTTCTTTTTGTTTGTTGCCATTTAAATCAATTTCCCATTCAAAAACTTCAAATTCAAAATCACCTACTTACATTTAATTTATTAGCAAACTACTATTGCACATAAGGACAATTGGGAGGATGCAATCCCAAAAATATTTGCAAACTATTGGTTGCTCCAGACAGGTAGATGACAACAAGAGGTCTCCAAGATAAAATTTTAAATTTTAAAAATTCAATATTAATTCTTTGTTCTTAGCCTACAAACAAAATCATTCTTTATCTAAAATTACAATGCCTACATTTCTTTTTAAGCATTCAAAATTATCCATTCTCAATAGCTTCATGAAAATGTCTGTTAGCTACTATTTAGACCTACAAAATGTCATTTTGATATCACCATTTTCAACCATCTGCACCCACTTTTTGCCTCTCTTTTTTCATATCAATCTACTAGATCACATATCCAGCATCTATGACATCCTGCAAACCTCCATTCGTTTGGTGTAATTTGCCTAACATTTCAATGCTCTTGCCTATGTTTGCACATTCATTGAAGCTACATACAAATTTATTATCAAACTTGCAATGTTGGTTTATGATTCATATTATGGGTAGTTATAGAAACCACTTTCCTTCTTTAATGTTAAAAAATGATGAGGTCCACAATTTGCTAAAAGTTAAGCATGTTAGCATAGGTTAGAAATGGGGAAAGAGTGTGTTGTTGAGCTTCATTTTCTAATTTGCTTTTAAAAAATTCAATTTTCAAAATGTTAGAAAATGGTAAAAAGGTGTGTAGTTGAACTTTATTTTCTAACCTTTACTTTTTAAAAGTTGTGATTTAACAAAAAGATACATAATTTAAGTCTAATTTGTAACTTGTCATTTTTTTTCACAACTTCACAATCTTTCAATTCAAGAATTTATATTTTTTTTGATTGGCATCACTTTACAATTCAATTTTTTCTCATCCACTTTCTAACTTAAAAAAAGTTAATTTAATGATATAGCTATTATTTTTGAAAAAAAGTAACTAGCACTTGCACCAAAACAAGGTGCAATGGTTATGCATATTGGACGGCACAAATTGAAAAAAGAGTGATAATATTTTATAATAATCCTATTTGAACCCTAATGCTAATGCTAATCCTAGTTCAAATGTAACCCTACCCATAGTAACATATATGTTAACTCATATATTGGAGGGCACAAATTGAAGAAAGAGAGATAATAATTTTTAGTATGACATACTAACCCTACCCCTAATAATAATTGAATTCTAACCCTCACGATATCTTTAACCTTAATTTAAATATGTTAACTAATATATTGGAGGAAAATTGAAGAAATAGTTATATTATTTAATTTTGGTATATATTATTTAACATTTACATTAGATTGAGGATCATAATCAATTCATAAAAATGGTATTTTACATATTATAATAAAATAATTTTATACATTTTGTAATATTTTTATTGAAAAATTATTTTTAAATCATTTAAATTTTCAATAATTTTAAAATATTTAATAATTATTTTCAATCTTATAATATTATTAAATACAAAGTATAAATATAAAGTTTTCTCAAAAAAAATAAAATAAAATAAAATAAATAAATAAATAAATTCTGACAAAGAACTAACACAATTATCAATATTTATTTTGAAACTAAATTTGGGTGAGTTTAAATTATGAAGATAATAATCTAAATATTTACTTATAATTTGATAATTAATTATTTTTATCTTATTTTTAAAATATCTATTATTAAAGTATTTTTTATATCTTAGTATATTTAAGGGATGATATTTCTCTATAATACAATGTATAATTTGAGATAGAAATAAAATATTTTAATAATTTTTTAGATATATAATATTATCATTAATATACAAAATAAATATGTTTGTATTGCATATTTTATGTATTATTAATTTTTTAAATGAGAATATTTATAATTTAGACACATATTTCTTTTTAATTCTTTTATATAACCTAAATTGTTATTATTTTTGTTAAAAAGGACCAGTGGGAAAAATAATCTTATTTTTCTAAATTTTTATTCCATTTAACTTTGTTTTTTTCATGTGTCTAATATACATCTTTAACATTAAAAAAAAAATCAAATTTAAAAAATTTAAAATAAAATATTATTTATTAAAAGCTAAAAAATTCAATCAATACGATCACCAGAAGGACGGAAAGGACAGGACAGGAGCCAAGGATAGATAGCAAGCAGCGAAGCATCCAATTTTAAATATAAATAATATTGATTTAATTTGATTAAATTTTATATTAACTTTTTTAATAAAAATTTATGTGATTTAATTTATTTTTCCTACTACATCTGGTAAAATATCAAAACTTGAAAATTTGTGTACAAAACTACATTATGAAAGGTGATAAAAAATGTGAGAGGTGACATTGTGTAAAAAGATGTGGAACCTTTGACAATTCTTTTACAAATTTATGGACAAAAATATAACCTACAAATTTAGTTTGAATACCTTTTCAACTAATCCCTAGTATGATGAAGAGTGCAAGGCTACTAAAAATCCTCTTAAAGAAAAGGATTCAAACAAGAAAACAAGATTGTATATAAGCAATTGATAGAATCAAAAAAAGAAAGATATGTAATCTCAAGAAGGAAGGAACTAATTGCTTTGGGGAAACACAATCCCAAAGGATATTGGAGGGAGCTACAACAAGAGAGAAGACAAATAGAAAATAATATTACAGATGCTCGGTGGTTAGATTATGTGAAGCTCCTATATGAACGAACAAATGAGAAAAGTAATCCACCTATAATTGACACTTTAGTTGAGCTTTTTTCAGTTATAGACATCAAACAAGGTATAAAGAATCTGGCAAGTGGTAAAGCACAAGATATTGATGGTTTGTAGGCATAATTTTTAAAGTGGGGAGTTGATCTCCTAGCTCTGTATAACAAGATATTTAACAAGATCAACCAAAACATCTTTCCAATTGAGTGGACAACTAGTGTTGTTATACCTCTTCACAAAAGTACATACATCAATAACCCCTTTAATTATCATACTATTATAGTCAACCCTCTCTTTAGAAAACTTTTTTGGGAGCATGCTAGAGCACATAATTAGTAGATGGGTGGAAAAATAGGGAAAAAGGGAAAGTGGGCAGGTTGGTTTCCGGCCGACACACTCCACCATTGACCATTGCATCACTCTAAGGCATTTCATTGAAAAAGTGTGGGTCAGCCAAGGCAGAGAAGCTTTTTGTTACTTTGTTGATTTCAAAAAAGATTTTGACACCATCCCTAGAGATAAGTTATGGCATAAAATGGAATAATTGGGGTCCCAAAGGAGTTTAAAGTTGTTGTCCATAAACTCTATGAGCAAGTTAGATCTAAAATCGAAACTAAAGAGGGTATGTTTGGATGCTTCAATAGTGACATTGGGGTCAAGCAAGGATGTCCTTTATCTCCCACGTTGTTTGATCTATGTATCAATAAACTTGAAGAGTGGTTAAACAATAATAATGAGGGTGGTATCCAATTGGCAGGGTACATGATAAAGTTGATGTTATATGCAGATGACCTTATTCATATTGCTAAATTTCCACATAGTTTGAGAGAGCATTTGAAGACTCTTGAACTCTTTTGTCAGGAATTTGGAATGCAAATGAATATTAGCAAAATTGAATTCATGATCTTTTCCTTGAAAAGGAAGATGCAACAAGTAAATTTTGTCTTTGAGGATAGCCCCTTGGAGATAATGGTGGAATACAAGTACCTAGGAATTTATTTTCATAATAGACTTAGTTGGGTGACATGTAGATCAAAAAGGATCCAAGGAGGATGGAAAGCATTATAGCTTCTTTGGAACAAATGTAGGAAAGCAAAGTTGTGGGACTAGAAGGTTAAGAAAACCCTTTTCGGTTTGTTAGTAGTGTCAATTATCCTTTATGAGTGTGAAGTATGAGGGAATAGCACGTCAAAAAACAAATGATGACATATTGAAAGAATTCAAAAATATTTAATCACTAGTAGCCCCTAAGTCAAATCAATAGTACCTTATGAGATCCTTCTTGTTAAGGCTGGTATGTTTCCAATTGAAGCCTTAGTGGTCATTCGATTGTTATATTAATTGAAAAAGGTTGAAGATATGCATAAGCAATGCTAGCCAAAAATCATTGTTAGAGGGTGATGGGATGGGGTATGGGATAGATTAGCCTAGTCTATGCTCTTGGATCCTTTCCTTGGATCTCCTGGTGTTCTCTTCACACCCTAGGGTCTCTAGGACTTCCTTTGCTTGAGGAATCCCCTGACCTTGCCCAATCCACCCACCAATGAGTTGTTATGCTGCTCCTAAGGTCTCACCTACTCATGAGACTCAAAACCCCTTACTATGGCTAATAAGGGCTAATCTTGTTCCACACCTTCCAAGGTATTAGCAAGGTTGTTTCAGGTCTATTTCATGGTCTATCCACCCATTCACGTGCCCCCAAGAGGTTTCAAGATTCTAACCCCTTACCAATTTCACAAATTTGGGTTTTTGCCTTCAAATAGGGCTACAAGGATTAGGACCAATTAGGCCTCCTACCCGGTCTTCTAGGGCTCCCTCTCACAAACGATGCACAAACAACCCTAACTCCCAAAATGGACTGCCATTAAATTGGCAAGGGCTCAAGGATTTTCTAGGTTTTGGGCCTCCAAGTGGCCGTACAGTGCCTAGGGTGAATTTTGGGGTTTTTAAGGGTTTTGTGAGGGTTTCTAGGGTCTGCCTGGGTCACAGTGAGTGTTTTGAGTTTTAGCCACCTTGTTTGGATTGGTGGAGGCTCCTCCTTCACACCAATGATGCTTCACACACTCCTCTACACCTCCTCCAAAGGATGCACTCTCCACTAACCAACCTTGCTCTCCAAGACCTCTGCAATTTGACCTCTCCTAACTGGGCACTATCCAGTCTCACCTAGGAGTGGGTCTTTGCTTGGCCTTCCTGCATTTTTAAGGGCCCTTCTTGTTTTTTTAGTATGGTACAAGGTTTTCACTCTCATTCCCCATGGTTTCATGGTGGTTCCACAACAAGGAATGGAGTTATGTAGCCATTTACACAATCTTGTCCAAAATTGGACAGTAAGAAGACAATTTACAGACTATTTACAAACACACTCAATTTGCAAATAAAAACCTAAACTAATTGCTTTAAATGAAAGTTTTTACACCATGAAAAACATTCCACACAGTTTTGGATGTTTCTCGATCGATTAACTTTCTTGGTTGCTTCATTCAAACTAACTGGTAACAGTTTTACAGTCTCAGACTAGTCTTTTTGGTTAGGTCGTACAGTGTCTGACATCCAACCCATTCATTTAGGGTTTGCAAGTACTTAAACTACCTATACCTCGATCTATGTGCCCATACTAGGGTTTTCCACGCTAACCTAAAGAATTTGACATCATGGTGGAAAAGTTGCTTGACAACTTTTAAAAGTTGTCATGCAACTTTTGAGCAACTTTCCCAATGTTGCTTTTTATGACTCCTAGACCCACATTGGGCCAACCTAAGGACACCACCATGTTATAAAGGACCCCTAAACACTTCAAAGACACGCATACCCTCCATTTTCAAGAAAATCACAATCTTGACTTATGACCCCTAAGATCTCCACTAGGACCCTAACTAGGACCTATGAGCACATGGCTCATTATTTTATGTACAATGGCTTCATAAGAAGCACAACGCCAACAAAAAAAGAAGGAGGGAGAGCTTGAAAGGGTGCTCCTACACCATAGGGGAGCTAGGTTTGAGGAAAAAGACCTAGAAGAAACAAAATAGCAAATGGATGAACAAGTGAAACATAAATCTGCATGAAATCCCCTAGCACTAAAGAGGATATAAAAAAGTGGGTACTAAAAAAATTCAAGAATGTCATGTGGACAAAATAGCTAGGCAAAAAAAAAAGCATACTATATTAAGGAATTTAACCCTACTTGGGAACATGATGAAAAAGTTTATTTGGGATTTGCAATCAAAGGAAAAGCCAATATTTTAATTGTGTGCAATTAAGGACTAGACCTCGTCATTTGTGATGTGAAACTAATAGATGGAAGGTGCCCAAAGAAGAATGGGAAGCGAGGTTATGCATTGTTTGCTCCAAGAAAGCAGTGGAAATAGAATGGCATTTCATCAAGGAGTTTGCAACATATGAAGATATTTGAAATCAATTTGATAATGAATTAAAGGTGGATAGTTTGAATGAACTTTTTGAAGAGACATGGATTCACAAAATAGAAATTTTCTTACTCAAAATTCATTATAGAAGAACTGACATGGAAAGGAACCTAAAAATGGATTAATTTGCATCTTGGTCCCTTAGATCGTTGGGTCTCGTGGACATCATTAAATTTTCTTCATTCATTCATTCAACTCTAGCAAAGCGATGGATGTAGACGGAAGCTAGAGGGGCTCACATTGCTACATTGATGGTTGCATAATCAAAATAGATTGTACTTGATAGTTGATAAGGACAACAAATAGAGGGGATTAGGATATATCCCATAAATTGATCTTAAGATTTTAAGAAAAATACTTTGCTTTTATTTAAAGCTCCATAAAACTTACTTTATGTCATTTCATCTTTTTAAAAGATAATAATGTCTCATTTGAATTAAATGTGTATTTTTTCTTGTGAAAATTGAATTTTCTTATTGGTGTAACCAATATTAAAATAGAAAAACAACATTTTTACAATCCATTAAAATAAAAATTAAATATTGACTATAGAATTTTTATGTAGAAATTTTAATTCTATGAAATGATTGATCAAATTAATTAAAGAATATAATTAAATGAATGCAATAGTATCATGCCTCGGCAATAACTAATAATAAACAGAATGTAACAACCCAAACTACTAACCTAATAATTTTCGACAATTTTTTTTTAATTTATTTATTTAATCACATGTGTTTGATTCAATCACATACTCTGGGCATCTATCAAATTGGATTAGTCATTCATCCATCTGGGATGAGCATCTAACCATACGGGTTAGACATTTGTCCATATGGGGCATGAGGTTTCATCTATCCAATACGGGATAGGCATCTACCCAAATGGGGTAGACATCGATCCAACTTGGGATAGGAGGTGCTCTGGCTAGAGACTTAGACTCATCAAGACCATCTGAGTCCTGAGTCACTCACTAAGAACTACACTCCTCTAATAGGGGTTCACCAAGGTCGCCATCCTTAGAAGAAAATGAAATAACATAATGCAAGCTTGAATTATGCCTCGAAATTTGGCCTAAAGCCTCGGGAAGTCAAGCGAATCCATACGGGATTCCTTTTGATTATGCATTGAATTAATTTTTCCTTTATTTCCCTTATCTTTCAATTAAAAGACTTCGCAATCCATCTTCTTACCAAATTCTAGACCCCATCCCTGAATGCCTGAGTACAAGGGACAACTTCGTCCCTAGACTGCCTACATACCCATTTTGGCACAGGATCAAGGCGTAAAGTATGTAGTTTTTTTTTCTAATCTATGGTTTAAAGTAAACTATTTTGGTGGATCGTACGCAACCCTTTCTAGGGTCAATGGCCCAGACAATTTCTCTGCTGTTGCTACCCATGATGGTAGCTTTAAGCATAGGGCTCAAGGTGGCCTAATACTTGTGGCCTAAAATAACTAGGTCCTAATTCCTATCATAAGCGTCACCCTTGACCCAATTATCAATCGTCAACAATTCTTCAAGATTAAGCCAAGTTTATAAAAGCATTTCACTCAATCAACCCTAAAGGGGTTTACTAAGGTTTAACTAGCAGATGTAAATTCATTTAAAGATTATCTTATTAGATTATAGATCCAAGGGGGATTACCCGCCCCATAGATCTTAACTTCCAATTATCCCTTATTACTCTCTGACGATTTATAGGGATGATGCCACAGACGTCGTTGATGCAACTTTATTAGGCGTTAGGTGCAATAGTTCAACACGACAACATTACCCATAAGCGTGACCCAGAGGCACCATGAATACTAAATGCTACTAGGTTTTTGTTTCCATCACCTCTTGTTTAGTTATCTAACTCAAAATTAATTCTGAATTCGTGAATATCAAGAGAAGCAATAATAATGGAAATGAACTATTTCATGCTTGAACTTAGTAATTGAAAGGAGCATAAACAAATCAACTATTCCTACAAATCAGCTAAAACTTCCAATTAGAGTAACATAAAAATTAATGTTTAAGCATTTTCTACAAATGATAATCCTTGCTTTGAGTATGAGTCCTAATAATTATTTGAAAAAATTTAAATCATCAAATAATAAAACTTTGGAAAGGAAATTATTACTAACATAATTGATGGAAAGTTATTAATAATAACCTTGATATCCATACTTTTTTTAACTACCAATGTTGAAAATAAGAGAATCCAATATGAATAATCCCAAATCAACCAACTACTTATTAACCAGTGTGAATAAGACTCCTAAATAATTCAAATAAATATACCTTCAATCAATTGTTATGAATATGACTCCTTTCTAATTCCAACCAATTCATTTTCATTTAACCAATATGAACATGACTTTTAGATGATCCCAACAATCTATTTTTAATCAACCAATATGATTATAGTTCCTAAATAACCCCAATTAATCTTTTTAATTAAGCAACGTACCGATGTACAAAAGTTCCTAAATAAATAAATCTTCTTCTAGGGGTTCTTGAACTAATGCAATATTATAAGGAGATAACTATCCACGTGAAGCCATTTGTCCCTTGGAGATTTTTTACAAATAATAACTTATTAATCACAAACTCTTAGAAGAGAGTTAAGATTTGCTCCTAGGCTAACTCAATTAAAATAGTTGTATAATCTACTAAGTGATCATGGAATAGGTTTCTCAAGCACATATAAAGGTAAGGACTCCCTAATAACATTCATAACTCATTTAATCTTCGAAGCTAACTTACAATAGAAGTTGAGTATTCGATTTAAGGTTCACGAGATAAGTCAAAATCATAGTTAAATGACTCCAAATTGATAAAATTTTTGGTTTTCAAATAAAGTTTCTCTACTACCCAATTAATATTAATGTTCTAACGAAATAGATTTTACTATGAAGTTCAACTAAGAAATTTGCCTCTTCCTTAAATGTAGCTCTTCCTTTTACTAGTCTTATGTTCCCTTAGAGTTAGGAGATAAATTTGACTACTATTAGATTTGACTAATTTAAATGACTTGGTTATTTAAAAATTCAATCTACTACTACTAAGAGACTACTATCCAAATTTGTGAATGGCTTTTATATCTAGCTTCTTGTAATTTGTATGATACATCAATTATGTAACTTGCATGATGCTTGAAGTAGTCAATTGGTCGAGGACTATGCATCTAAGCATGAACATATCAAATTTAGATTGATGATCGTAGTGATATTTATACACTAATAATTCATATTGAATTTGAAATGCTAGCTAACAACCCCAATAAAACTAATCTAACTGAATGATTCCAAATCACGAGTGGATTGTAACCAAATAAATAATAAATAAAGATTTATAAATGATTTGTGCTATACTTAAATTACAAGACATAAAAATATAAATTGAACAAAGATTTGGAAGAGGAATAGAATTCCATAGAAAAGAAAATCGCACATAATGCTTGAAAAACATAGGGTTTCATAGTGATAGATTTCCACCGGAAAATAAATTATCTCAGATATATTTATTTTGATTTCATAATGATAGTTTTCAACAAGAAATTATATTGCCACGAAGATATATACTTTGATTACAAAGAGAATTAATTTATCACAGAGATATATTTATATTTATATTTTTTAGATGAAATTAAATGTATTTCATGAATAAGATTTCATAGAGACAGAGAAGAACTATTGCAAGTTGATCGCAGAGGTATATTGTCTTCCTCTTTTGAGGAAAGGTTATTGGAAATAGGAATGAATATGCTTGGGGTTTTGAGGCAAATAATTTGTTTTCCTAGAGAGGGTGTATGGAAGCAACTATTAATTTAAACACTGTTGTTATCACAAAGGGGAAATTTTTATATTATTCTTACGGAGAATAAGACATACAAATAAATTTCTCTCTTAAGACAACTCACAGAGAAGAATGAAAGGAATTAAAGATTTACATACAAATGATCAAACTCACATCTCTAGAGAGAGAGAGAGGGGTAAGTTTAATTTACAAAGAATAATCAAATAAAGAACAAGATACATAGGTGATCATCATAAAATCACAAAGAATAATCAAATAATTTAAGTAATAAAATTTACATTCCTAATTTCACAGAAGAAGGACCAAGATTCATATGCATGTAATTTTTCAATAATTCATATGCAAGCATTATTCAATAAATCACATAATTTCTCTTTGCACTAATAAAAAAAAAAAGAAGAGAGAATTTAGAAAGCAAAAACATAAAAAAAATCTGATTTCTTTCTTTCTTTCTTTTTTTCTTTTTTCTAAGAAAATTAAATAAATAATAGAATTAAAAAATATGTTTTATATGCATTATGTGAAAGGTACTTTTATCAATAATTATCCTAATTTTGATTTAAGAACAATCTAATTTTTTTTATATATTTGAAGATCTAAAAGAAATAATAGAAACTATTTTTTTTATAATACAATTTTCTTTCATATGTAATTAATGGAAAGCGAAAGAAGAGAACCTGGTCGTCGAACCCTAATGTTGAATCCCCTCCAATCTTCTGGATGTCCTTCTTAGATCCTTCCTTGCAACTTGGTGAATTTTCTTCAAACAAACTTAACAATTCTACCAATAATACATGAATACAAAAGAAATCATATTTCTATCAACATGAAATATGAGAAATTTCTTCAAAAAAATAAATCAACCCCCTTTCAAAAACTTGCATACATTGTATAGAAAAAGATCCCTCAATTCCACTATCAAGAGAACTAATTGAAAATGAGATTCGTTTTCCTAAATTATCCTCATGTAAAATTGATTGATCACTAAATGGAGGAGTTACATGCAAGAAAATGGAGGATGAAGATTCTCTCTAGAAGCTTCCAATTTCTACAACGACATGTGCTCAAATAGAAATTGGGTAATTATATAATTTCCTCATTGAATTATGAACTCAAGTGTGTGTGTGTGTCCATTATTTAATTATTTTTATTATAATAACTTACATCCATATTTCATAAATAATTTCTAACTAATTAAAATCATGAAATGATAATAATAATGATAATAGTAGCAAATTTTAACAAGATAGAGAAAGAGGGTTATGACACATAAATCAATAATTGAAATCCTTCTTATAAATTCTCTAATATCTTTCACTTCGTATTAAGTAAACAACCTATTTTTTAAAATCAATGGTTTAGAATTGAAGATAATATACATAAAATAATAGAATCAATTTCAATTGTATACTTACATTTATATTAATTTAAAAAATAATTTATGATTAAATATTAAAAATATATTTTTAAATATTATCAATTTAAAAAAATATAGATAAAGAAAATATCTTTTTTTATTATTATCTTATTTTAGAAAAATATCTTTTAATATTATTTTTTATTAAGATAATTTATTTTAAAATATCAAAAAAGTATTATTAAAAAAATAACATTCTAATTCTTCTTCCTTTTTAAGAATTATTTTCTTATTAAATTAAAATTTTATTTAAATTATTTACGTTTTTCCATGAAATTACAAATAATAATTCAAAGTTATTAAAACTAGCATATCTATATTTTAAAAAAATCTAAGTAAGATACGTCAAGAGATATCAAACTATGGAAATATTTAATATTCATACATAATGTTAAATATATTTAAATAATTATAAAGATTTTATTAGTAGTGAGTTTGAAGTGAAACGGTTGAATAGATCATTTAGAGTGTTTTATAGAAATTGTAGAATGTAATTATATAATTTTTTTATTTTAAAGAATTATGACTTTAAAAATTTGAAGCATGCATAGATAAAGTATAAGGTATTATGGAGAAAACTAATATTATACTTGTTATGTGTATGCATTAAACGATTTAGACGTTATATAAAATATAATAATTTCAAAGAAAATTTGAATTATGCATTCATAAATATATACATAAAACTCTAAATAGTATTCAATTGTATTTTGTTTGGATAATTTTAAATAAATAGTAAAAAAAATAGAATAACTTTGATCAAATTATTTGTCACAATATAAGTCATTAATACAGGTAAAAATTAGGGAAAATGGAAGATATTAGAACAAAATTTCAAATGTTTTCTATATTAATAAGCAGGAAAACAAGGTTGTTGTTCCTATAAACAACAACGCAAAGGATATAAAGTTAACAACAAAAAGATATATTACATCAATTATCTTCTAAAAACTTTAATATGTTTTCTTTAGCCTTTCACTTTGCAAGTTATCTACTAATTTTCATTTTTTCATAATGCTCATATGTGAATGGTGGCATTATTCTCAGGCCTTCTAGAGATTTTACTCAAGACACTGCTACAAATGTCAATCTTATTTTTTTTGTTGGTCCTATATCAATTGTGGCTTTTGATAGAGTCAACCCTTGAGATTTATGTATAGTCAATGCCCATGTCAATCTCAATGGTAATTGAAATGTCCTGCCCCTTTGAATTGGTGTTATTGGAATTATATTTGGATGATGATCTTCAAATGGTATTCCTGTATAATGGTCAAATTGAACCATGACATATGATGGTGGTTTAGGTGAAGAACTTCCCCATTTATAGATAATCTTTCGAGCATATCCTAGAGCTCTATTTACATGTCCTTCTTGTATCCAAAGATTTGAAGTCAACATCACCCTTGAATTCTTGTTGATTAATATCTCTAGATCAAGTTCATCATTTGAAAAATCTTCTGCTTGATGTACACTTCCTACTTTTGTTGTGATAATATGTGCAACATGATGTTTCAATGTATATAGCATTTTTTTGTTATGATTATGAGCAATTTCATGTGTGGAGAACAAATGGACAGTATTGTCAAACTGAGCATTAGTTGTAGCATCTATGTTAATAGGGGCTCTTGTCATAAGTAATCTCCAGTCATCAATTTGTGGATTTGTATCTCTTAGATTTGTCAAAAGTTGATGAAACCTTTGTTGTTGATTGTTTTGTCCATCTTATCTAAATATTTTATCTAATATGACCATAATTTTGAATTCTTGCCACAATAACTTTGCCCGTCTATTGTTGTCATATGTTGGTCTATCATTGACTGGAGACAGTTGGCCCAAATCTCCAACCAAAATCATAGATATACTTGGAAGAAGACCAACACACATTATTTTAAAATTATGTAATAAAATTATAAAAAATTCATACATATGAATTATAATAAATATAATATAAAACAGTTGTCTTGATAAGTATAATGAAAGATCTACCTGTAAAGCTTATGTGTACATTTTGTGGGAATGGTTTTCAGAGCCGAGAATCTATGTTTTCCAACATGTTTTGACCAATGAAGCTCATTTAATCAATCAAAATGTATTTGATATGTGTTATATCTTCTTAAAATCTTGTAAGTCTTGTTCCTTCTAGCTGAGAAAAGTATCGTATTGGGATTCTTAATTTTGAATGAATTGTAGAGGCTCCTATATTGAATGTTGCAACTCATGTTGGTGCAAGTAATAGAAGGGGAGAAAGACATGACCCGGAAGGCTACAACCCTCAAGGAAGTTTCACTGACTTACAACAAGATTCATACTACAATCTAGAAGGAATGAACTGCAATAATATCATCTACAAATGCTTGATGACAGTTTCGATTAAGCATAATTGTTTGCTCTGCAACACCAATCTCTACCCAATCACAATACCGAAGGATGTATTCACTTTTTCACACCTTTACCACTCTCTGATAATGCAAACACCATATCAACACCTAAATTACATGACTATATCACCTATTTATACAATTCATCAACCTTGACAACAAGGTCAGCTAAACCCCAACTCACAATTACAAAATTACATCACACGCTACAAAGATCAACCACCAGACCAATATAATGATATACATGATATAACATGGACCTAAATCAAATTTCCAAATGCTCATCATCACCATAAATCACGCCAAGATCAACAACAACACGCTACACCACTAGGAAAACAACATAACATGAAGAACATCACCAATTCAACAAAATCACCATAAACTCGCATAAAAATCAATGTAGATCATCAAGACAAATATGACACAGTTAGGAAACACAAACAAGAACATTAGAATCCTCAGTAACAACTACACCAACACCACTTATCAAATCTTCATCGATCAACATCTGAACCTCAAGAACACTCAAACAACAACAACTATCATGAATAAAGATAACTTACGGAGCACCAAATCATGAATTATCTGAAATGAAGATATCCAAGACCATCCCAAACAATCTCCCAAAGAATCAACTCAAGATCTGAACACACAAGAATATACCAAAGGAAATACTGAACTCTGCAAAACACTGATTAGAAAAACAAAATCACAAAACCAAATCATATGATATGATCAATTAAGCTTTCTGGATCACCAAAACCAATACATAAAGATGTAATAACACTAGAAATACTCCATACACCAAACTAAAATCCTAATAAACCAATCTACAAGCACCAGAGCAAGAATATGTTGACATCAATGACAACAACATATCCTAGCAACAATAATGCCAACAGTTCTAACCAGTCACATCGTCTATCAGGAAACAATATTGGGAATGCCATATCGAGTAATCCTAATGTGACATACTCATTTATAGGAGATGCACTAATTCCTGGCCAATAAATCAATGTTGTTGGATTTACAACAGAATTATTAACCCATGAATGGATCAATTCTATCTCTTTGCAAATAGCAGGAGGTTTTGATGCTATTGATGTTGTGTGCTCAATTATATTACCTACATTTGTCTCCATCATTTAACCTACAAATATGATTTCATTTGCATCTGAATCAAATTCCATATGCACTATTTTCAATTTGTTAAAAATGTTTTCATCACAATCTCTTGATAAATCATTGAGAGCATTTTCATCAACTCTAACATTAGAGTAAAACTTGCCATGCTCTACTTTATACTTAAGTGCTTTATACACACGGTCCCTATTGATTGTAAAGTTATAATTGGTGTCACGTTGATCCCTTCTTAGAACAATAATGATTGGTAAATGGTCTATTGTAATTGGCAAAATTTGTAAAACATGCTCAATATTTTGTGGGAAACTTATCGTGTGTCTTCCATCTCTATATTCACCACCAATTGCA